>NC_056741.1:713196821-713428309 GCF_019279795.1 Protopterus annectens | reverse complement strand
GTTGAAATTTCTTGTTGGTTTTAAGTTGGGGGAAAAAAGAGTTTTTGGGTTGGCTTTTAAATTTTAAATTTTTTCAAAAGGTTTTTTTGGAATCGTGGAATTTACTGTGGTACCAGTGTGCTATTTCATGTTAAAATGAAATTATTGGATGCTCCACTACAGCATGATACTTTGTTTGGTGTTAAGGTAGAAGAGGTTTTAAAGAAAATGGAGGGTAAAGCAAAGTCAATGCAAACTGTGAAAGATTTCTTACAGGTTCAGCCACCTAGATTTAGCAGGAACTGGCCTTCAAAAAATTGGTCCTTTCCAGTGTCAGACAGGCCACAGAGGCAGATACAGACGCCCAAGAGGTAAATATCAGCCCCAGGGCTCCTACAGACCTAAACAGTGGGGTTCTTCAACTCCCGAAGGAGGAGAAGACAAATCACAACCTTATAGAAAACAGTCACAATGACTTCCCTCTGCAAATGCCAAGCACTTACCAGTTGACAGCACCCCTAGGGGGAAAGCTAGCACTTTTCTCAAAAAATTGGCACATGATCACCCAAGACCAATGGGTGTTTTATATAGTTTCTCAAGGGTACAGGTTCCACTTCCGAAACCAAAAGGTATGCCAAACCTGCCTCAAAACCAATGGGCAGAGGCACAAAAACGGCTCGTATGGATACGGGAGCTATTCAAAATGTCCCACAAGAAGAACAGGACCAAGGATTTTACTCACGACTTTTCCTAGTACCCAGTAAAGACAAAGCATGGAGACCAATACTGGATCTGTCAATCCTAAATACTTTCCTGGATGTTCCAAAATTCAAAATATTAACACTACAACAACTCTTGCCCATGCTGGGCCAAGAGGCTTGGTTAGTTACTTTGGATCTCAAGGAGGCATACCTGCACGTCCCAATCAGACAATCGTGCAGAAGATACCTCAGATTTATAGCAGGCTCAATGCATTATCAATTATCTGCACTGCCCTTTGGCTTATCTACTGCGCCCAGGGTCTTCACAAAATGCCTGGCACCAGTAATTGCATTTTGCAGGCAAAAAGAAATTCAAATGTATCCCTACTTGGATGACTGCCTTATTCAAGCATAGAGCAAGGACATTCTTTTAAAGCACCTAGAGTTTGTAAAAATATTACTAATTTGCCTAGGTTACACAGTAAACGAAAAGAAATCAAAACTAGTGCCCTCTCAAGAGATGATATTCCTGGGTGCAAGCTTGAATACTGCTACCCAGATGGCTTATCTCACACCAGACAACCAAAGGCAACTGACTCATTACTTTCAAATGATGGCAACAAAGACCCAGTTCCCGGCAAGAAAAATTCTGCAGTCTCTGGGTTTCATGGCATCTTGCATTCTACTAATTCCATGTGCCAAACTGCATGTGAGGAAACTACAATGGTATCTAAAAAGTGTTTGGACTCAGCATTGTCACAGCCTAGAGACAATCATAACCTTGATTCCCTGCCTACAACAGGAGTTTCGATGGTGGTCACAGGCCTGTCACTACAACAAGGGACAGCCTTTCACATTACCTACAGCCTGGCAGGAAATAACGGATGCATCGGATTATGCCTGGGGAGCACATATGGCAGGAAAATGTATTCAGGGCACGTGGCCCAAGGAACAACTGCATCTTCACATCAATCAAAAAGAGATGCTAGCTGTACAGAATGCCCTGACAGCCTTCAAGGACCTAATACATCCAGGACATTTATTAATAAAGATGGACAATACCACAGTTATGTGGTATATAAACAAGCAAGGGGGCACACATTCCTACCCCCTATGCAGACAAGCCATGATTTTGTGAAATACAGCACTGACTTACCAGGTACATCTGCAAGCACAATTACTGCCAGGAGCAAAAAATACACTGGCAGACTAAGCAGAAATCTCATGGATCCTGACGAATGGAAGCTAAATCCACAAGTGTTCAACATGATAACAAGGGAATGGGGACGCCCAGACATAGATCTATTTGCCTCCCCTCACAATTGCCAATTACAGCAATTTTGCACAAGGACTTATCGCTCTCCAGCATGGAAAGTGGATGCTCTATCTTTCAACTGGAAAAATGTAACAGTCTATGCTTTCCCTCCAATGCCTCTTCTCACCAAAGTGCTTCTAAAAGTCAGACAAGAGAGGCCAAAAATGATCCTGATTGCACCAGACTGGCCACGCCAGCACTGGTAGCCAATCCTAAAGATTTTGTCCCAAGGCCCGCCTTGGCCTCTACCTCAAATCCCTCATCGTCTGACGCAGCAAAACAATCAGATTCTGCACAGTCAACTCAGAACCTTAAACCTGGCAGCATGGCAGATAATGTAGCCACTCAGACTGCACCTCTCTCTAAAGCTGTTATGGATGTAATTTTGAAAGCCAGGAGACCCAGCACTAGGAAATCTTATGCGGAAAAATTGAAGAGATTCTGTGCTTGGAACCAGGCACAAGGCCTCGACCCACTGGTCCCTAATACACCTCGGATTTTACAATACCTGACTGAGATGTTGGACAAAGGCCTATCTTTTTCTTCTGTTAAAATCCATGCCTCTGCCATTTCAGCTCATTACAATACGGATCTTCCTTTTTTTTCACATCCTCTACTACGACAGTACCTCAGAGGGGCAAATAATATAAGACCCCCTAGGAGAGCACCAGTTCCTACTTGAGACCTCAATTTTGTTTTAGAAAAACTAACACTGCCTCCTTTTGAACCAGCCAGCGCAGCTGATCTAAAATTCTTGTCATGGAAAACTGCTCTGCTTCTAGCAATAACTTCAGCAAGAAGAGTTTCAGAGTTACAGGCACTGATGGCTGTGGAACCTTTCCTCATTTTTCACCAGGACAGAGTTTCTCTAAGGACGAACCCAACATTCATGCCAAAAGTGGTCTCCAATGTGGCCGTAAACCAAACTATTCATTTGCTTACTTTCTACCCAAATCCCCAGAATAAAGGGGAAAGACTTCTGCACTCTTTGGATATTCACAGGCAGCTACAATTTTACTTGGACTAAACAAAAGCTTTCAGAAAAACTGAGCAACTGTTTGTAGCATATGCTGCAAGATCAGAAGGAAAACCTATTACAAAGCAGACAATCTCCAAATGGATAGGGCACTGCATCTGCTTCTGTTATGCACAACATGGCAAATCTGTGCCTAAGGGCATTAGGCCTCATTCTACCAGAGCAGCAGCTTTCCTCAGAGGGGTACCAACCAAAGACATATTAGAAGCTGCAACCTGGAGTTCAGTGCACACTTTTACCAAGCACTACCACCTACCTCTCTACTCCAAATCCAGAGCAGGCTTTGCCATTGCAGTTCTGCAGGGCTTGTTAGCCTCGCCAAATCCAATCTAGACCCAGCCACCCTGCCTAAGCTTTGGGATTCTACCCAAGTGTAATGACTGCTACAGTGAAACACAATGAACGTAGTACAGTTGTGTACCTACCATAAATGTAGATGTTTGAGTGTATTCACTGTTGCAGTCCTGGTTACCCACCCACCATCCCCCTCTTTACTGGGACTTTATTGTACTTTCAACTCTATACAACCTATGTGGTGTATTTGCTTTTAGAAGAAGAAAATGTTTTTATGATATATGCATGGTTGTTTGGCATATTTTTATCTTTACAGCCTTAATATCTGGGGGCACCTGACATCTGGGGCAAGAAAAACTGAAGGAAATGGCATCGTTTGCAACTTTTATACCCCTGGCGCACTGACGTCAGGGAAGAGCCAACAGCAACCGACGCCGGACCAAGACTGTGGAACTCGGGCCGACTACGGTTCGCCTGCCAGCAGGATAACCCACGTGTAATGTCTGCAACAGTGAATACACTCGAACATCTACATTTATGGCAGGTACACAACTGTACTTTTTACTGTCTCCCATCAGATCTGTGAGCCTTCAACCACCTTCACACCCAACTTTTACTTCTTCTCCAACCCGACTTGTACTTTCAGAGATGTCTGATCCGAAGATACCACCTTCTTCTTTGACTTGACCGTTTCCTTGACCCGTTCAATGCCGATGCCCACTGAGCAGGAAGAGTCTAGGAGCTGAAGCATCAGTGTCGGATCCATGGGGATGACTTCGACTTCAAGGTTTTTAGAGCCATCACTTCCCTTTGGAGCCTTGGAACTGGACAGTTTGGGTCCAACTCCCTCACTGAGAGGAGATCCGAGAGAGGTGGAGAATCGGCTAAGCCAAGAGCTTTTGCTCCAGTGAAGTTGATTTCTACTTCTGGTCACACTGCCTTCATGGTAGTGGAGAGGGCTTTTTCCCAACCTAGAGCTTCTTTGACGCTCATCTCCTCGGATCCTATCCCCAGTCGAATTTGAGCTGTAAGCCTTGTTACCCTACTCCACAGGGATGGCCAGCTTTTAAGAGCTTCCATGCAATTCTGATTCAGGAACTTCCCATTTCTTCTGATACCTCTCCAGAGCATCCCACTGAAGAGGTTCCTTGGAAGAAATTGTGCAAGAAGAGGTAATTAGATTCCCCTCAGCAATCTTTGACCGAAGACGCCAATTTTGATGATGGGAGAGGTCCGCAAGGTCACCACCAGAGGATGTTTCCTACGGAGACATTTTAGAGATCTTCACCAAAAAGGTGGCTGGTCCGCCCAAGCCCTTCCTAAGAGAAGTCGGTGTTACTAGAAGCCTTCGGGTCTGGCCCATCTATGTCTTTTGTTACCTGCCCAGCAGATGCCCTTATGGACCTAGTCTCCCACTGGGCTTGGAAGGAACCAGACACCATAGAGCCTATCCCTCGTTGACTAGACAAGATCCTTGGAGCCCCTAAACACAGGCAGTTTTGGAGTAAGGGAATCCCTGTAGCTGCTGTGGTTGTTGTGGCAGCCACCAAAAAGAACTAGCCAAATAGAGCTCTACTGTCCATCCTCTTAAAAAGAGAGTCTAGGGGCTTGGACAGATATGGAAAGTGTGTTTATGCTTCAGTGACCTTTGCTTTGTGGTCGCCTAACTACCTGGCACACTTTACTAGGTTACAGAGGGACTTGATAAAGGAACTAAGTCTATCCCAGGGTCCATGTTGGCAGAGGAAGAGAAAACGTATTCCTCCCAATTGGCCACCCTGCAGTCTATATCGAATACATCCATGTGGTTAATTTCTCATGCAGCTGAAGGTTCTTCACAGGTTGCTGGTTCAGGCATAGCCATTAGGAGACCTGCCTGGTTGAGATTGTGTGATTTTGCAGAGCCCTTTAAATCCTCATTAGTTAATGCTTCTTTTGATAGATCTTCTCTGTTTGGGCCTACAGTTAGATGCACTTTTCTGCAGTGAGCAAAATGGGAAGGCGTCTGCTGTTTGAATCCATTTCTCGACCCTGCAAAGATCTTTTTCCATGAATCATCATGGTGGTAAGAAAATGTGCTTCTGAAAATCTCAAGGACCTTTTCAAGACTCTGATGGGGATTTTTCTCCCAGAGGCAGAGGGGAGAAGAAATGGAAGCTGCCGTCCTTACAGCAGAGGGGGCCTGCAGAACCAAGGGTCCCAAGACTCTTTCTCAGACAGCCCTTTCAGTGCACCTGAATGGTTGCCTAACAGTTCTTCTCTGGAGGCAGTTGGGTGCTTCTTGTGCCTAAATGACTGGACAGCCATCACAAGAGATTCCTAGGTACAAAGGATCATATCCAGAGGATATTTCATTCTTTTTTCACAAAGCCCTTCACAAAAGAGACATTTTTCCGATGTTCCACCCAATCAGAGGAAGTTGACAGTTCTAGAAATTCAAAAGCTGCTAGAATCTCACCAGGCCAATCAGTATTCAGAATTTACTCAAGGTTCTTTTTAATGCCAAAGAAAACAGGGACCCAAGATTTATTTTGGATCTCGGTCATCTAAATCAGTTTGTGAAGAAATTCAAGTCCTGGATGGTCATGGTTCAGTCCATTCTGCCTCTTATCATCGAACGCTTAAAAAAGCAAATGCTGATTGATCGACCTAATTTAAGCGAAAGCTTACAATCTCGAACTGTCAGATCAGCGATCCCCCCCCCAGGGAAACAAATCGCTGATCCAAAACACATACACACAACACAAGCACACCAAACAAACAGAAATCCACACACATACACCTAAAATCTGATACCTAACCCTACACTAAACTATGCACACACCACTAACTACCCACTTACCTTAACCCAAACCCTAAGGTCTGTCACTATTACACACTCACCTCACCCGCTCCCTAACCCACTTAAATCCGCCCTAACCCTCATGTCCACTCAGTCGCACACACACCTAACCCGAGCCCTAACCCTAACTCACCTAAATCACCCTAACACTCACATCCACATAATTGCACACTTACCTGAATCCGACCGGTAACTTTCCACCATAACACTGAAAATACCGAAGCAACAGAAATGGACAACCGAATTCTTTCCCTAAGAAAAAAATCGAGTTTCTGCTGCTTCGATATTTTGCAGTTTCACGAAAATAAGTTCGATCAGTCAGCGTTCGCTTTTTTAAACGTTCGAGGATATAATATAGACCCTTTCACATCAAAATAAACAGATGGTTTTGAATACAGCTGCGCTTTCGGCTGGGATCCAGTCTTTACTAGTTCAGAGCCCTGCCCTGTGGTCTCACCACAGCCCCTAGGGAGTTCGCTAAGTGCAGGGCAGTGGTGGCAGGTCATCTCAGACTGCATGAATTCAGAGTGTTTGCTTACTTAGATGACTATCTCCTTTCCGCACCAACCAAGCATCTCCTAGAAAAGGCCAGGGATTGCTTACTCCAGTTGTGTCCATTCCTGGGTATCACAATCAATCTTTTCAAGTCCCATCTTAAACCAGTTCAAGTCTTGGAGTTTATAGTAGCTTGCCTGAACAGTCAATCAGTTCGCAGTTTTACCCAAAAGCAAAGTTCATACCCTAAGATTACATATCGGACAGATTCTAAAACATCCCTCTCCTCCAGCAAAATTGGTCCTTCAAGCCTTAGGTTTGTTGGCTGCGGCGATCTCCCTATTACCTACAGCTTGCCTTCACATGAGAATTCTTCAGTGGAACCTGGCAGTACAATGGTCAATGCTTTGGCATCCTTTGAAACATCCTATAAAAATTTTTAAATCCTGCAAAGACTCCCTACTTTGTTTGCAGTCCAATGAGGTTTGTCAAGGATGTCCTTTTATCTTTCCTCCCCTGGAGGCCACGTTGATGACAGATGCTTCCCAAATGTGGGGAGGGGGCATTTCTTGGGATGAACTGTTCAAGGCACGTGGCGCACAGAAGAAACCAAATTGCATATCATAGTGTTAGAGATGAGAATGGTCCTATTAGTGTTGCAAGCCTTTCAGAACTCTTTACCTCTAGGAACAATTCCTGTCCAGACAGACAATGTCAGTGGTTTGGTACATCAACAAATGGGGGGAAAACAGATCTTACCCCATTTACCGAGAAGCAGTGAGAGTCTAGCAGTGAACAGTCTTTTCCATCTGCTTTCTTGTAGAAATGCACATACTGGAGAGATCCAGCATTTTAGCCGACAAGCTCAGCAGGACCATCCTGACGCTGCACACGTGGTGTCTCAGTCATGCAGTGTCTGAAATTATTTTTCGTCAGTGGGGTCAACCTTGCTGTGACCTTTTTGTCTCTCCCTTCAAGAAGAGCAACAGGTTCTTTGCCCTAATTCCCTCTCAGGGCGAGTCACTGAGAGATGCTCTAGTCCAAGCTTGGCCCTTTGGTCTCCTGTACGCTTATCCTCCTCTCCCTTTAATACCTAAATTTCTCTAGAAAGCATAACAGTTGAAAAGCAAAGCAATCCTCATTGCCCCTTTCTGGCCTCAGCAGGTGTGGTTCCCATTCCTATGGTCTTATCAACTATGTCCACCTTGGACACTGGACCCCAGTTCAGATCTACTATCACACCCATTGGGGGTGATTCATCCAGATATTCAAGGCCTCAAATTGAGTCCCCAATTCCAGTGATGGCTAGACAGTCCAGGCTTTCTTCTCTGGTTCGCCAAATCTTATTTTCATCCCAGAAATCTTCTACAAAAAAAAAATTATAGAAGTAAATGGAAGAGATTTTCCTACTGTGCAGAACAAAGTTGGATCCTTTTACTGCTCCAATTCCTGTTAGATTTTCTTGCTTAAGTCTTTCAAGGTGGTGCTGGTTTCCTCAGCATAAAAGTTCAGCTTTCAGCCATCTCAGATTACCACATAGGGCATAATTCTTTCCTGCTAACTACTTCTAAAATATGTAAGGCATTCGTTAAGGGTACCATTTTGCTCAGACCTCCGATAAAGGATCCTACTCCACCTTGGGATCTTAATGTCCTGTTATAAATTTTAATTTACTCCCCTTTTGAGCCTTCACCTAATTCAGATCTAAAATTCTTCTTGAAAAACAATTTTTCTTGTGGCTGTTACATCTGCGAGATGAGTTTCTGAACTCCAAGCATGCTGTTCAAAACCACCTTATTTGATTTTTCGCAAAGATTGCGACTTTACATACAAACCCTTCCTTTTTGCCAAAAATTGTCTCGGAGTCAAATATAAATAAGTAATCGATTTGTCAGTCTTTATTCCAAAATTTGACACTAAGGAGGAGAGTACATGCTTCATCTTTTAGATGTATTTAGACAACTTTGTTTTTACCTCCATAGAATAAAAGACTTTAGGAAAACTGATCAACTGTTTGTTTTCTTTGCCAGAAAAAAGTTGGGAAAACAGTATCCAAATTTACTTTAGACAATACAGAAACTGTCATTAAAAAAGGAATAATTAGTAAAGCATATAAAATATTGCATGATAATTATAAGAATCAATCAGAGGAGCTTAGAAAGGATTGGGAAGAGAGATTGGATAAGCAATTCACAAAAAGACAATGGGGGATATATGTACATCTCCCAAGTATGCAGCAAAGTCTAGAAGATTTAGGATCTTTTCCTGGAAGTGTTTACATAGGTATTATTATATCCCAAGTAGACTCCAAAGAATTTTTCCTCAGGTGGGATAGCAGATATTGCAGATGTGACAGGCAAGAAAGAGGTGTCTGGGAACATATTTTTTGAGTGTAAAATGAGCTGGCAGACTGTAGGGATTCCCTGCAAACTGCTCTGTTGGAGTTGCTGGGTGAGCAGATTGGAATGACTGGGGAGATGATTTTTTTGAGCTGTGATACAGAATCGGAATTGCCTATACATAGTAAAGCCTTGCTGAGTCTAATTATGGTGGCTGCCGAAAAAGCAATTACTAGGAAATGGAAACCAAAGTCTAGACCAGCTTTACTATGAGTATTAAGTATAGTAACGGAGATAAAACAGCTGGAATTGGGATCTTTAGAAAAGGGAAGAAGCAAAGTACATAGGAAAAAATGGAAATTGTGGGAACAATATATGCAGAGAAGGAACAAGGTGTAAGAAGCAGAATTTGAATGTGCCATACAAATATTGGATAGATTGTAAGTGATGTATAATGTTTGCAACTATAGTTGTTTCAGTGGTGTCTGTGATGTATGTTTGTAAGTAAAGTAGTGTAATTTTGTTTGTTTTTCATTTATATAAATGTAAGATTGCCTATGTCATATGTGATAATTTAATAAGGATGTTTATTAAAGAAGTTACTTTAGACAAATGGATAACTGTTATGTATTTCCTTTGTCTGTTCTCTGAGGGGATATCCTTATCTCAGCCTCCAGAAGCTCATTCATCTAGATCCATGACTACATCATCTGCTTTGTGGCCCTGGGCTTCCATTGATGATGACTGTGGTGCAGCCACTTAGTCCAATTCTCATACTTTTATTGCTTATTACAAGTTCAGTATTATCTCCAGGAACAGGGCTGAATTTGTGTGGTTCTCCGGACCATCCTTTTGAGAGCCACCCAAGATTATCGTAGCTGGGAACTCTGTTCCATTCGTTGAGGAATGAATGAAAATAACATCAAATGTTAAAGTTATGTACTCATAGCTATGCATCCGTGGTGTCTGTTTTAATTCTTCCTAAACTTCCTACCCTCCTTCCCCTTATCCTTTGAGAGTGAGAGAGCAGCAGCAAACTCAGTATGAAGTAATGTAGTGGGTAAGGGCTATTATGGGTAAAGGGAGGAGCTCTAGTCTGATCCTAGAGTCTAAAAGAAAATATCTGAGTTGGATCTGAGGTCAGATCTGAGACCCATATGTTGAGGAAGAATGAAAAGGGACAACATAGATGCATACTTATGGTGAGCACATAACTTTATTTTTTTTTTAAATTTAACATTTAGAAAAGCACAACTTAAATTTCATCATCCCAGCACATTTTCACAACTAAATGACAGCGTAATGTCATACACTTCCCAAAAGTGTACTTTGGTAGATGTTAGCTCAATAAAACAGCACTTCATTTTGTCGATCCAAAAAGATAACACCTTGAGGAAATGCAATAGTACCAACTGACAACCCTATGTCCAAAGTTAGAGATGGAAAATACTGGTGAGTCAAGTTATTGATTTCAGCTGTGGCAATCTGATGCATTTAGAAAGCCTCTTTTTGGGGTCACAGGTAAGAAAATAAGCCTTGATGCAAAATGAATACTAATTAGTCCTCCACACCCACCCTTCAAATCAAGTCAAATTGGATATGATAGCTGAACTGTGAAGAAATTCTGCACGTTCTGTACTGGTATTCCCTGGGATAGAGCGCTACATTTGCACTGTATTCTGAATATGTATAACGACAATAAAGCTACAGCTTTGTACTATTTTGCTTCTGGAAAAATATAAAAGTAGATATTATTGAGGGTTGAGCAATATGTAAAAATCTCTAGTGCCATAGCAAAACAGTTTTCACAGAGATGCCCCAAATAGTGAAATATATGCAAATTTCACAGGATCCATGAATTCTGAGGCATGTCTTTAACCACAGCTCCAAGATTTAAAGCCAACACCTGCAGTACAAAGGTCCAATTCACAAAGAAGTATTATGTTATTCATTGCAGCTGCTTGATATCCTTTAAAGGTTTATTTTCAGGTGAAATAGAATGTTAGCTGCCCAAAAAACAAAACAATTCTTGTAAGGCAATGCAAACCTACCACTTCTCTTCTGTAACATGCCTATAACAGTGACAAGTATTCTAAAATGCTGTTGATCAGTATTACATATGCTGGAGACAAGTATAACTTGTCAACCATCACTAAACTTGCATGTTCATTCCCAACTGGAAATTAAAGCACATCTCTGTTGGTCAGAAATTGCTCAGACATCCAGCAGTTGTTTTTGTGTTTATGGCATGTATGGGCATCTAGCATGCTTGGTGTGATGGCTCCTTACATTTCCTTTCAAGTAATAGTGTTACTTTAACAGCTACAGTGTGTATTCTAAGGGCTGCAAACACAAGATTAAAAAGTCAGTCTAACAGCCAGCATTAACACAGATGAGTTTAAAAGAAAACAGTACCTATATCATTGAAATTAAATACATCTTCCATGACAGAAACTTGGCCATACAAATAGACAAGAAAAAGATGGTTAATCCACAATTTTAGCTTGAAAACCAGAGTCCTAGAATTCAGCTTGCCTCCAGAGCAGCAAATTTTCATCCCACAGTAGTTTGAACCCTAGCAATTTGTTTGCAAGTACAGAATTTATAGAATGGACAGTGCATTGTATGTGTGAAAATTTAGTGTGACCCACTTATGAGACTCGGGCTTGCATTTTTTTTATCTGTGGCCACTGTCTAGAGAGCCACATAATTAATAGATGATGAAAAGTCTTGGGACTGCATAAGAAGCAGCTGTGAGAGCCGCAGGTTGCCTATCCTTACATTAATAGATCTGTGTTTTATACTTATTTTTAGGGCAACACATGTTTAAGGAACTCATTGAGGGGTCACAAGCACTTTTATGATGTATTTTTGTATTCCAAAATTAAGTTAAAACAAAAAATGCTGGGTAATTTTGGCAAGAATTTCCCTTTAAATGTGGTTATAGTGGTTCCATTTTTAACCAGCAAAATATATATTTTTTCCGCTAAATAAATTGTGCAGGGATATCTTTGAAATGGCATTTATTTGTGAGGTTATAGCTTTAAGTCCATGACTGCTGGAATTTGCTTTTTCTTGGACCACTTTTGTAAAACGCAAAAGAAGCCTACTTTTTGATTGGACCTACTATGAGTTACTTAGTCGAATGTCGGTTTGTGTAAAGTTGTGCACGTTTACTGTATTTGACAGAAGTGCGGCATCAACATTTGTTTGTTTATTTGCAGATGCAGTTCAAGACTTTGTGAACAGGAACAGGTTTCCCATTTAAGTGTGTTTTTACTTTCTCCGTGTTTGTATGACTGTGGAGTACTATATTTGTTAAGGTATATGAGAATGCTTGCTCGCCCTTCAAAAACACTTTTGTTTGAGATTTTGGTACTTAATTTGTTGTGTTATAGTGATAGACTTGTTTTGTGTTTAATGGGCATAGTAATTATTTGTTTCTTTGATACTGTGATATGAAACAAAGCCTGGACTAGGTGGAGAACTACCAAAAGTACTTCAGATCACCTAACGTTTAGACAGATGAGAAATGCAACAAAGACAGCTATTCTCTCAGATAAAAAACATTTTTATAATGAAAAGCTACAAAAAAAAACAGAATAATCCACAACAGTTTTGGACAAGCATAAATAGACTGCTTCACCCAGGTCAGAATAGGACACCAACCCCACTAGGTAGTCAACAGGGAAAACCCTGCACAAGCTGCTAATGCCTTTAATGCCTATTTTACAGAAACTATACAATCTCTAGCTAACTTAGTTTCTTCTACAGCTGAACCCTTCCCACCTCCGGTGCTAGCTCTATCCCCATATTTCAAATACAACCTATCCCTACACACTAAATCTGTAAACTTATCCACAACCTAAAACCTTGTACTCCATCAGCTGACCAGCTTCCTGCAGAATATTTGCAGAAAGCAGGTAGAGCTGTTGCCTATCCAATAGCCATCCTCATAAACAGAACCATTGATGAGGGAAAAATTCCAGCAATTTGGAAAATCTCTCACATTATCCCTTACACAATGGAGGGAACTCTAATGAACATTCTGTCATCCTTTAGCTCTATCTCCCTTGGCAAAAATAATGGAAAAATGCATTCAGAAACAACTGTTGACCCATCTAATTCAAAACAATCTGCTTGCGGAGTGCCAGTATGGCTTTAGGCCATTCCATAGTACCACTGCCACCCTCCTGTCCTTCTCTAACTCCATTAACAAAAACAGAAATAACAATATTCTCACTTCTGCTCTCTTTATTGACCTTTCAAAAGCTTTTGACATGGTAAACCACCAGCTTTTAATAAATATTCTCAAATCTCTTTCACTTGATGCACAGGCCATAAAATGGTTCAGTTCCTACCTTAGCAATAGACAGCAAGCCATCCTTTGAGAGAATCACCTATCTTCCCACCTGCCTATCACTGTAGGCTTCCCTCAGGGCTCCATTTTAGGCCCTCTCCTTTTCTCAGTTTTCATCAGTGATTTACACTTAGCAGTTCCACAGGCTACTTGTATACAATATGCAGACGACTCGACAATAATATGCTCAGCCAATTCCTCATCTAAACTGCTATTAAAAACTCAAGTATTTAGCATAGTTTAAACATGGCTTCTTCAACGTTGCCTCCTATTAAATCCCAAAAAAACAAAACTCCTAGTATTTACTCCTTACCCGTAAGTCCACCCAAATTGATTTCTCTGTTGCATCTAAAAATGGTACACTCCTATCACCTGATATAACAACCAAACTCCTAGGGGTAACTATTGATAACCACCTCACCTTTGATACTCACATAAACAATACAGTAAAAACAGCCAACAAAAAAATGGGTTCCCTCTATAGGATTAAACCCTTCCTTACTCCATCGGCTAGATCCACTATTGCCCACTCCCGTCTAATCTCTATACTTCTTTATGCCTCTCCTATCTATACTAACCTGTCTAAAAATAATATTCTGAAACTGGCTAAATCCTGCAATAACATAGCTAGATTTGCCACTGGACAACCTTTCAGAACCCATCACTGTCAAAATCTATTACAGTTTGGTTGGCTGAAACTTGAGAATCATCTTACGTTTAACCAACGTACAATTGCCCATAATACACTTTAACCAGCCTCATAAGACCCCAATACTATCTTCCCTTATCTCTCCCTACAAGAATCTGAACACCTTACGTTCCTCTAATAAGCTACTTGCTTGCACAAGCAAATTCAATAACATGGCTGGGGACTCTCACTTCTCAAATACAGTTGGGAAAAATTGGATCTTCCTTGTGATCTTACATCACTTTCCTCATTAACAATTTTCAAACAGAAACTTAAAATACACCTTAGAAAATACTGGCTATGTCCTAGTTGTAACCCCGACTAACCTTTACTTGTCAACAGTCTTTTTTTTTTTTTTTTCTTGAATGTAAGCTAAGTAATCGGATATTAGATTACTTTTGAGGTTCACTAACTTGATGCTATCACCTAATCTCAATTGTAAAATGAAATTAACTGTATTGACATAATTTTTAACTAGAATGCTTGTCTTAGAAATGTAGTATAAGAATCTGTTAATATGTTACTTTGTCATCTTTTATATTGAAATCCTTAGTAACTGTCTCTAGAATTTGTAAAATGGAGATTATCTCCCGGGCCTCTACTGAAAATGGACATGTATCCAGTTGGACTAGTCCAGTCAACAAATGTAAAATAAAAAAATGTAAACAAAAAAAAAATTTCAGTTATTTATTTACTTATTTGTTTTATTTTATTTATTTGTCTTTATGTACCGGGAAGGCCCAACTAGGCAAGGCACGTTTTCAGTGAAGGCCCAGGAGAAAAGCTCCAGTAAATGACATTTGCAATTTCACTACACAAGGTAAACAAGAAGTACACTTAACAATTGTCAGATTTGTAGTATACAGAAATAACAATGCTAGAAATACATTTCATTAAAGTTCAGCAGATTGTACATCTCAGTTTATAGTATGCAAAATCTGCTGTATCAGAGACCCATATGTATGACAGATGGGATATCATCCTTAACAGGACAGAGGGTTAGTTAAACTTGTCAACTACATGTGCAATGAAATATTGGGTTTGATTTAAGTGAGATAGGAAAAAAGGGGGTTAGTGAGAGGGGGGAGATACGATACTGTGAGATAAGTACAGGGTACGAAGTAAGCAAAATAGGGAAAAGTGTTTGTGGAGAAAAAGTAAAAGATTTTTCATAGGAGTTATAGTTATTATAGAGGGTGACTTCTAAATATAGTGAAGATAGGGAGTAGTTAGTGATGGTGGAGTAGGTGGAACATGAGAGAAAAATTAGCTGTGATAGATGACTTTATGGTTAGACTGAAGAGTTAATGTGGAAAAATGGTAGGGATATTTCAGCTAAGGAAGAGAACATGAAGGGTATGTGGGGAGAGCAGTTCTGACTTCTCTCATTTGATCCCAGATTTTCCTTTCATTGGCACTATCAGTTATGTTTCCTCACTTTGCTGATGAGCTAAGAATATTTTATGTGCTTATTCATCCACTTTTTTATTATCTGAGTTGGTAAACCAGTATGAGGATCCCTTTCAGCTGTGATTCAAGGTTGGGAGGTATGTTGACAAATGAAGGTAGATATAGTAGCATCAGTGTAGATACATATGTAGCATCTCCGCAGGTACATGTGAAACACTAGCTTTTCAATAGAAATGGTTTAGAAAGAGGCATTGTGCAAAATTAACACATCCATGTTTTAGAATAATGGTTTAAACAGACAAGTACAAATCTCACAAAATCAATCATGCTGAATCTAACTTAACAGTATTCTGCACTGATAGTGTTAATAGATAGTTCTGGCATTTTAGTCCCATTAGCCAGTTGTGGTGGTCATTCCAAAAAGATACTTAGCCATTTTTCCATTAAACACTGGTACTTTCTGGGTGTGAGCCATATGTTCTATTTTGATTCTGTTTTAAGCATCTTTATTGAATCTCATTAGACGTACATGAATTGGAATGAAAATAAACTGTAGTAACATTTTTTTCATTCTAATTTTCATACAGTATACATATGTTTTAACTCTTGAGTTTGATTCTGAAGCTGGAGAAGTTCAAGTCATTACTCATCTCATTAGGCAGTTGATTCCAGTTAACCAAAACTATTTTGTTAAATCTCTTTTGAATGACTTATAGCGAGCTGTTTGAAATGTTTGTTTTTTTTTTCAAACAGCAGCACTAATAAGATTTTCCTTTTTTTTTTTAAACTTATGTTTTGCTTAAGAGTTAATGAAGAAGTTGTCAGGAGTTATCCATGATCAACACAGTTCACCCCAGTGTTGCATTTAATCTCTGTGCACCACCCTGTTCCTTCTTTTTTCAATCCCTGATGTATTCGAGCTAATTTGTTTTGCTGCATTTATACCACTGTCTCTGGCAATGTGTGTCAGATTCACACAATCCTCTTTCTGAAAGTGTATCTGTTATTGGGAATTTCATCTTTATCACCTACTGGGCTAAGACCAGCAAGACTTTATCATCATAGCAGCCACAGCTTTCTCAGGTTGCCTTAACCTCTCCCTTTTAATCACGGTGTTAAGCACCTAAGGACCTCTTCAGATCTCTTTAGCCGCATATTTACATTGGTTGCACAATGGCCCTGCGCTACCTTTTTCCTTAGAGACTACTTTTCAGGTCAGTTTATTTCACTTTGTTCCTTGCTAGTGAATTTTGATGGTGTATTCAAAATCCCCTCACCTTTTGGTAGCAGTTTCGTTCCTGTGACATTTGCCATTACCATGGAGAAGAAACAAGGCTGCCAAGTCTTTAAAATGTGGAACTGTAGTAATCCCCACCTTCAAGATAAACTAAATGTGTGACGTGTCTAGAAGAGGCTTATTTTTGTGAGGAATGCCACATATTAGCTGCCTTAAAACTCTCCATTTGGAAGAAAATATTGTGTTTAAGCTCAGGGTTCTTCCTGTTTTAGGTACCATCCCTAGAACGTTTCCCTCTACTTAGTTCTGTTCTCCAGACCAGTTAGAAAGGTTAGTTTCAGAAAAGAATATTGTTCCTGTATCTAAGAAATCCGTCATCTGAGCATACCTCTCAACCTCTTAGAGAAAAAAATATGGACAGAGATGAAAATGATGGGGGGGGGGGTGGCAAATAGGGACAGATTTTAAATGTTGCCTTTACAAACTTAGAAAGTTGATAGAATAATAGTTGTTGTATTAGCATGAATTTTCCGAAGGATGTGGAGTCTTAAACTCAAATGTTATCATTATTTAATTACTTCAATCCTCAGCTCTTTGCCAGAAAGGGACAGATTTTAGAGGGATCACACCAAAAATATGAGGCAAAAATCTGGACATTCTGCAAAACCTGTACAGTTGAGAGGTATGCTTCTGAGGTTGCTTCAACATCTAAAGCTGTTATTGGTGATTTCCTTATTTGAACCTGCTGTGCTTAAACTTCAATGTATAGAAGGTGCAGCATCTATTACCTCTTACTCTGCATTAGAGTCCCTCAGGTAAAGCAGACATTGAGCAAAATTATACCAATTCTCATTTCATTTCTGGGAAGACGAGACAGAAGGAGGGGATAATTGCTTGGTTTTCTGCTTTCTGCAGTGTCCATACATATAGTCTTAAGGGTTGAAGCAAAGATCTGGTCTTTAAGTGAACCTCCAACATCTCTCTCTCACAAGAACCTGCTGGATACCACCATTAACCTCAATAAAATAATCCACAGTTCACACTCCTTGAAAAGAATTGAGCTTTTTGATGGACTTGCCAAAATGGCTGCATACTAAATGATAGCTTAATTTCAGCTGTCCCAGTGTGAAAAGAGAAACTGGTACATGACCAGTAATTCTGCCAGCGTTAGTAAAATTCAGTTACTGGCTCGTAGGTACCACTGCCTGGATGCCAATAAAAAAGAAACTTAGAGAGATTGAAGGAAACCCTACTGGAAAAGGTGAAGAGAAATCACTGACTGGAAACAATCCTGCAGCTTGTTCAGTAAAAAGCAGTTCAGGTGCCAGCTTTGTTTCAAGAGATGACTTCCAGTAATTTAGAGGAAAAAAATAAATCAGATGTGCTCAGAGCCGATTAAAATAAATGAAACGTTGGAGTATATCAACTCATACAACAAACAGCTGTAAAAAAAAGGAAAAAAGCTTTAACAGCTAATCAGACAAACTGATAAAACAGCAAAAATTAGAGGTTGAAATGAAGAAAAGATTGGGTGAGTATGAGACTACTCAAGAAGAGCTGTTTCAAAAAATGTTTAACAGTTTTTTTGTTCATTACTTTAGAGAACAGAGAACACAGAGAAAACCTCAGATTGTCTGATGTACCAGAGAAACTGGAAGGAACAGACTATATTAATTTTATGAAAGCACAAATAAGTAACTGACTGTTACTCCATAGCAGAATTTGTTAATTGGAAGGCCACATCATGTGTTTTTCAAATCTGGTCATGAGAAAGCAGCCAAGCTCTATATTAGTAAAGATACAGTCATATCAGCAGAAAGAGTTGATTCTGACAAAACTGTGGCAGAAGGGCAAAGTATTTAAAAATAAAGTTGGGTGTCTGTGGAAAGTGATTAGTGTACACCAACCAGAAGAGAAGCAAGTTTTATCCCAGCAATTGAGGAATGCTGAGAGGCAGGTGTGAGATTCAACCTGTAGCTCTCTCCAGAATATTTTTTTCTGGGGGATCAAAGTCATTCTTGATGCATCACAAGCTAAGGATGAAATACAAAAGTTTGTCCAACAAACTGAGCCATGAAACAGAGAAGGGGACTATGCATGTTCTTCGTGTTTCACTGTTGCGGTCATTACATTTGGGTAATCTGCTGGCAGGCTGCCCTCAGTCGGCCTTATTAACAAAGTCTTGGGTCCTGCGTCGATTGCTGTCCCTTCTTCCATGACGTCAGGTCATCAGGGGTATAAAACATGCAGCCGACGCCATTACATCAGTCTTTCTTGCTAAGCGGTGCCCAAAAGCAGAAGCAGTTCGCAAGTGCTGGTCGGCCGAACCCTGAAATTTTAGTTTTCGAGTTTCAGAACCAAAGTCTTTAACTAAAAGCGAAGTACCCCGTTGGGGAAACTTTTTCTTGCTCCTTACCGATGTCAGTAAAAGTTAATAATTGCATTACTTGTGGGAAGCAAATACCTCATAAGGATTTTCATTTGTGCTGTATTCCTTGCCTAGGCCCTGATCATAACATACCTTGTCGGTTTTGTGCTAGATTTAATGAACGCACTATTAAACGTTGGTACATTTTTGCTTCTAAATATTTTGGCTCACGATTTAACTATCCAGAAATTACGTCGGTTAGCAATCCGACTACCGGAATATCTAAAAAAGGCAAAGAAAAAGAGAGACAGGCCGTTGAGGTCCAAAACTGAAGACGATGCTTCTCCTAAGCCAGTCGCTAGTTCGCCGGTACTCAATGAGGCACTTTCGCAGCCCCTGATGCCCGCTACTTTTGATTCGCAGGCTTTTATTCAGACCCATTTGGAGTCCGGTATGCCGCGAGATGCTTCAAGTATTGAACCCACGGATGTGTCTACCTTAGATGGGTCCGGAGCCACTGTGCAGGCACCGGCTTCTGAGGGTGTTTTCAGGCCTAAAGATTTGTATATTAAACAGATGCCATCTTCAAAAATAAGGCCAAAATCTACTTCTATGTCTAAAAATAAACGCTTGGGCCACGTGTGCAGGCCCCTATCCCTAAAAAACAAATGATCAAAATGGCTGAAGATTTAATTACCTTGATCAGGGGTAGCCAACCCCCTCCTGCTAAGAGGCCTAGGCAAGACATTGATTATGAATCTTCTGATTAGGATTCTATTTCTTCTGATTCTTATACTTAACAGGATTTATCTATACCTTCTTATGAGGACTCTGACGCAGAAGATTCCATTCCTTCTGCTTCTCCCCCCTGAGGATTTCTCTTTTGGAGAAACTTTACATACCTTAAGTACCTTAAGGGAACATTTCCACTGGGAAAATCAGGATTTTTCTGAAGCTAAAAAGTGGCTTAGGAATTTTCTTCTTCTCCCTCAGCAGCATAGGCCTTTGGCTATACCTCCTGTTCTAGACATTGTTGATGTTTTTTCAGAATCTAGTATGACTCCTGATTCTCTACCTCAGGCTCCTAGTAAGCCAGACAGATACTACAGGGGTCCCGACTCCCAAAATTCCTTTTCAAAAATCCTACTGCTGATCCTGAAACCATTTCTCAGGGTCCCAAGGGCATTAAGGCCTCTACTGCTAAAAATTCTACCCCTTCTGATAGAGATTCCAGGGCGCTGGATAGATGGGTTAAGAAGGTTTACACGTCTGCAACCTTGGCAATCAGGGCTTTAAACTGTCAATTTCATATGCTTAAATATCAACAGCATATCATGGGACTACTTAAACAGAAAATGATGTTAATCTGACTGTGTGGAAAATAAAGATTTGCAGGATTTATTACATTCAGCTGAACAAGTTGGAAAACATATTTTGCAATGTGGTTTTGATTCCTTGGAGGCCTCTTGCAGAGCTGCTGTAACTGGATCTGTGCTAAGAAGGCATGCTTGGTGCAAAGAGCAAACTCTGCCTGACCATGTTAAAGCAAAATTGTTGGATGCTCCTTTACAACAGGACTGTCTCTTTGGTAATAAGGCTGAAGAAGTGTTAAAGATGGAAGATAAAGCTAAATCTATGCAAACTGTGAAAGATTTCTTACAAGTGCAACCTCCAAGATTTAATAGGCACTGGCCTACTAAGAACTGGTCCTTTCCAGTCCCTTCAAGAGCCTCTCAAGTCAAATCAAGACATTCCAAAGGCTCCAGGTTTCAGTTACAAGGAACCTTTAGAACAAAACAATCGGGTGCCTCCACCTCCAAATCAGGAAACAACAAGGCACTTCCTATGGTAAACAGTCTCAATGACTTCCCTCTACAATCACCAAGCACTTAACTTTTAGCCACTCCTTTGTGGGGGAAAACTGGCACTTCATGCACGAAACTGGCAACTTATTGCCCAGGACAAATGGGTTTTAAATATAGTATCCCAGGGATACAGATTTCATTTCCACACGTTGCCAATCCCAAACGGATGGCCAGATCTGCCCCCAGATCAGTGGGCAGAGGCCCAGAAACAAGTTCTGTCCCTCATGAACATGGGGGCTATTCAACCAGTACCAGAAGAGGAAAAGGGACAAGGTTTCTATTTGACTTTTCCTGGTACCCAGAAAAGGCTAATCATGGCATCCAGTTCTGGATTTATCCACTCTAAACACATTTCTGGACATTCCAAAATTCAAGATGCTGACTCTTCAACAGTTACTACCTATGCTAGGCAAAGATGCCTGGTTGGTAACTCTAGACTTAAGAGGCTTACCTGTATGTCCCAATCAGGGAATCTTGCAGAAGATACCGCCACTTCAAAGCAGGCTACTTGCATTGCCAGTTCTCTGCACTGCCCTTTGGCTTTTGTACTGCACCCAGGGTCTTCACAAAGTGCCTGGCACCAGTAATTGCATTTTTGTAGGCAAAGAAGTATTCAAATATATCCATACCTGGACAATTGTCTAATTCAGGCAGAAAACAAGGACATTCTTCTAAAGCATCTGGCGTTTGTAAAAAGGGTTCTAACTTGTCTAGGGTACACCATAAACGAAAAGAAATCACAACTGGCACCCTCTCAAAGAATTACATTCCTGGGTGCAAGCTTGAATACAACTGTCCAGATGACTTACCTTACGCCAGAAAAGCAAATTCAATTGGTGACTTACTTCAAACAGGTGGCCACAAAAACTCTGCTATCTGCAAGACAAATTCTGCAAGCCTTGGGGTTCATGGCCTCCTGCATTCTTCTAATTCCATATGCAAGGCTGCATATGAGGAAACTTCAGTGGTATTTAAAAAGTTTATGGAGTCAACATTGTCACAGCCTGGAAACAATGATTCCTATTATACCTTGCCTGCAACTAGAGTTCCTATGGTGGGCAGTGGCCTGCCACCAAAACAAGGGACTGCCATTCACTCCACCCCCTGCTGCCCAAACCCTAACTACAGACATATCAGACTATGCTTGGGGGGCTCATCTGACAGGAAAGTGCATTCAGGGCAAATGGAGCCCAAATCAAATGCACCTACATATCAATCAGAAAGAGGTGCTAGCTGTACAGAATGCACTGATAGCCTTCAAGGGCTACCTTCATCCAGGACAACTAATGATAAAGACAGACAACATCACAGTTATGTGGTACATAAACAAGCAGGGGGGGTACACATTTCTACCCCCTTTGCAGACTAGCCATGGCATTGTGGAACACGGCCTTGACCTATCAAATACAACTATAAGCTCAATTCCTGCCAGAAAAACTAAATACTCTGGCAGATGAACTAAGCAGAAATCTTATAGACCCAAACGAATGGAAACTGGATCCACAAGATTTCAACATCTTGACACGCAAATGGGGGAGCTCAGACATAGATCTTTTTGCTTCACCCCAGAACTATCAGTTGGACAAATTCTGCAGACTGGCCTCACCAACACTGGTACCCACTCCTGCGCAATGTGTCACACCTTCCTTCGTGGCACCTGCCTCAGACACCTTACCTACTGTCTCAGCAGAACTACCAAATTCTACACACACAGCTCCAAACTTTGAATCTTGCAGCATGGCTAATCAACTAATTTCACCCTTGGCATCCCTCAGCAAGCCGGTGATGGATGTCATTTTGGAGGCTAGAAGGCCTAGTACTAGAGAATCTTATGCTGACAAATGGAAAGGATTCTGTGCCTGGAACCAGTCAGAAGGAATAAGCACAGCAATGTCCAATATTCCTCAGATTCTGCAATACTTAACTGAGATGCTTCACAAGGGCCTATCTTTTGATTCCATAAAAGTCCATGCCTCTGCCATTTCAGCTCATTACAACACAGAGCCTCCCCTCTTCTCTCATCCTCTGCTAAAGCAGTATCTCAGAGGGGCCAAAAATTTAGGACCTCCCAAAAGAGAGCACTGACTCCTGCATGGGACCTCAATTTTGTTTTGGAAAAAACTCACTCTCCCTCCTTTTGAGCCAGCTGCTACTGCAGACCTAAAATTTCTGTCCTGGAAAGCAGATTTCCTTTTAGCAGTCACTTCAGCTAGAAGGATTTCAGAATTACAGGCTCTTATGGCAGTGGAGCCTTTCATTATTTTTCATCCGGACGCAGTGGCTCTCAGGACCAATCCATCTTTCATGCCTAAGGTGGTATCCAGTGTGGCACTTAATCAGACCATTCATCTGCCAACTTTCTTTCCCAAACCACAGAACAAGGGTGAGCGGATTCTACATTCATTGGATGTACGCAGACAACTTAGATCCTACTTAGGACAAAATCTCTAAGAAAATCTGAGCAACTGTTGGTGGCATTTGCTGCAGGGGGAGAGGGAAAGGCTATTTCAAAGCAGACTATTTCCAAATGGATAAGCCATTGTATTCGTTTCTGCTATATGCACCATGGCAAACCTATCCCCACGGGGATCAGATCTCATTCCACCAGGGCTGCATCTACCTCTGCAGCCTTTCTCAGAGGGGTTCCTACCAGAGACATTCTAGAAGCTGCTACCTGGAGCTCAGTTCATACGTTCACCAAACATAAGCATTTACCTCTCTTCTCTAAATCCGGAGCTGGCTTTGCCACTGCTGTCCTGCAGGGCCTTATAGCTGCTTCTAATGCTGTATAAATCCATCCTCCCAATCATAGCTTTGGGAATCTACCCAAATGTAATGACTGCAACATTGAAACACGAAGAACATAGTACAGTTGTGTGCACTTACCATAAATGTAGATGTTCGAGTGTATTCACTGTTGCAGTCCTGGTTACCCACCCTCCAGCCCCCTGTTTTTCTCTTACTATGCCTGTCCTTTCTTTTACTATGCTTAAAAACCTTTCTGGTGTATTTGCTTTTGTTTGTAAGTATATTTTTTGTGTTTTGAATTATATTTATATATGTATGTGTATATATATATATATATATATATATATATATATATATATATATATATATATATAGCTCCCCATTTGGGGGGCACCTGACATCTGGGGCAAGAACAACTGATGTAATGGCGTCGGCTGCATGTTTTATACCCCTGACGACCTGACATCATAGAAGAAGGGACAGCAACCGATGCAGGACCCAAGACTTTGTTAATCAGGCCGACTGAGGGCAACCTGCCAGCAGATTACCCAAATGTAATGACTGCCACTGTGAATACACTCAAACATCTACATTTATGGTAAGTGTACACAACTGTACTTTCTCACTGTTCTTATAATAAAGCTCATAGAGAGACTTTGCTAGTGAAACCTTTTCCAGTGTTTGAAAAGACAGAAAAAAGCAGACATTGACTAGAAGATTCAGGAGTACTTTGGACTTTATTCAGATTACTGGGGTTGGGAGATGGCAATGAATAGGAAGAGGACCAACGACACTGAAATTAGTGAATAAATGTGAGAGTATGAAGCATTGATCACATTTATGAAATATGGCTTTACAAAAAAAGTGGCTGAGAAAGAGTGGACTTTTGTTGACTTTGTTAAACTTGTGGGTGGTCTGAAAGGCATATACCCCACTTCATGTCATTAATGTTTGGAAGGACACGAAAAGGAAAGAAAAAGTTAACAGTTTTTGGTCAGAGTATTTGTATAAAACATTTCATGATATAAACTGCATTATTATACAGTAAAGCATTTTCAGTGATTCTGGTATGTGATGCTAAAATAAAAAATACTTTTTTAATTTTAAGAAATATAGGCATTACAGTGTAAAAAGAGGAGGGGGGGCTGGACAAAAGCATGTTTAAGTTAATAGGCTGTAATCTTGGGCTGGTGGGGGGGTGGGGTTCAGAAGTGCACTGATTATAATATACACACAGATGAGATGTTTTCTTTTACTTTTGCATATGTGAATGTCTAAGTTAATTCCCTTGGCTTCATCTAATAATTTTTTTTGTGTAAGCAAATGGACTTTAAAAATAAGAGACTATTGTGAATGTCATGAATAGTTTTCCTTTAGTAAATAAATATTCAGTGTAAGTTGAAAAGTTAGCAGCTGAGAACAGCTATACATTATGTTTCCATGGAAATAAGCTTGACTTCAGGTGAAGGCAATAAATCTTGAGAGGTCTGGACATTGTATGCCGAGAGAAATCTAAAATTAAAAGGTATAAGGGCACCTTAGTAAAAAAAAAGTTTGGAAGTGTTGGACGTAAATAAGAGCAGCTTTTCTGATATCTAAGTATGTCAGTGTATTAACTTGAACAGTGTATAATTTAGTTTTATTTAATAACCAGTACACTTTTTCTTAAGGCTAAAGGTTAATGTTTTCTGAACGCATGCAAGCTGTTTTTTCACATTTGGGAAGGGTATAAAGATGAGACATGAACAGACAGCAATTTGTATAAGTAGGAGCATGCAACTTAGCCTGGATAACCTAATTTAGGTTAATGCCGGTGGGTGCAGCTGTCAGTTTGGGACAATTATCCCTGTCAAGAGGGTTAAACTTCAGTATTTGAAGATGTACATAGTTTTGTGAGTTTGTTTTAAGTTAATAGACTCCAGGGGTATATTTGTTTAAGGTTTTGCATTAAAACAAAAAGTCTTGTAAAATGTGACATAGGTTCAAATGGAGATGACAGGTTTTGCATTAAAACAAGAAGTCTTGTAAAATGTGACATGTCATAGGTTCAAATGGAGATGACAACTTTATAAAAGGATCAACCTGCCAAACATCAGTGGGTTCATATAATACATAAGCTGGTAATAGACGTTTGAAACAGCTGTGATATAGAATAGGTGGGAATAATAACTTACAATGGCTACAACCTCCATATTATTTTGTAATGTGAATGGTCTCATAAGTATAGATAAAAACATGACTATTGAATTATATTAAGAAATGTAGTGTGAAAATAGCAATGCTGCAGGAAATGCATTTGGAGAGAAGTGAGCATCTGAATTTGATAAAAGATTTCAGGATGGATATTCAGCAGAATGTCCGATGCCATGAAAAAGGGGATTACTTGTGCTAATAACTAGATGAGCTCCAGTTGTGATAGAAGAGGGAGAAAAAAAATGATAATGGTATATTTGCAGCAGTAAGGGGTTACTGGCAAGGGATGAGTATTACTCTGGCATGTATTTATATTCCACTGAAAACTAGTATTATAGAGCATAAGAAAATTTTAGAAGAAATAATTACCTTTCGGCAGGGAATATTACTTGTAGGTTGGGACTGGAACTTGTTTTGCAGTAGTGAGGATTTATCTGGGAGACCTAGAAGGGAAGATGACAAAAGAGTGTAGGTTTCTGAAGACCGTTTTGAAAATATTTGGTATAGAAGACATTAATTCAGCAGTAGGAACTCTGAAGGGATTTACATATTATTCCTCAAGGTACAATAACTGGTCTAGACTAGACATTATGTGCATTTAATTGAAAGCTTTGAAACACATCCAATTGCTATTTCAGATCATACGCCAATAACAACTAAGAAGATAAAAATGCAGGGTAATGAAGTAAAATTGAGATAATGGTGCTTTCTCACCTACCTGTTAAAAGAGAGGATTTTAAAGAATGCATAGTTGAAATTATTAGAGACTTATTATGGAGGATAGAAATTTCTTCTGAAGTTATATCTAGTGAGTGGGGTAACATGAAAGTGGAGTTTAAAAATAAAGTAGAAATAAAAGAAAGACACATGGGTAAGAAATGAGAATTTAGAGGGGCTGACAAAGTTTAAAGTACTGAAGAATAAGGGGAATGTTACAGAAAAAGAAGAGGCGCAAATGCAGAGTGCTGAATAGAAAATGAGAGTATCTGGGATAATTGAGTTTAGAAAGATTGATGGTAAGCAACTATTTTTTGATAACTCGAGGAAAAACATTAGCAGAACAACATAGGCAACAGAAAGTAGAAAGGGCTATTGCCAGACATGGGGATCTTATAACAAGAATAATACCCAGAGATCCTGTAGAGCTATTAGAGATATTTTTGAAATTTTATGAAGATTTGTATAAAGCAGAGAAATGTGCAAGTCAAGGAAAAGCACAAATGTAAATATTTATGGATGAATTAAGTAGGCCAAGATTAGAGGTAGATGAGGCTCAACAATTAAGAGCTAAGATAGGAAGAAATAGATTAAAAAAAAATACTGCCATTTAATCAGTCTGCAGGAAATGTTCCAGGAATATGAGTAGTTGGTATTTATCAGAACCAGCTTCATATTGGCCCATTTCACTTTTAAACCATGATTATAAAGTGTTTGTCTCTAATAGCTAAAAGAATGTCGAAAGTGTTGCCACAATTGATAGATATGTATTAGTGTGGTTTTGTGGAGAGGAGGCAAACATTTGTCAACATTAATAGAGCAATGATCCAGAGGGAAGCAGAATGTAAGAAAATGTTGCTGTTGGTGAGTTTTGATGTTGAAAACCATTAGATAGTATGCTGAGATTTTATGAATAGGGCAGTGGAAGCCTTTGCATTCCCTAATACAATAATAAAGTTAATTAGGAAGATATATGAGGGATATGAAGGAAAATTTGAGTTGGGAGGTTTCTCTCTGATTGCCTGGTTCCTCTGTGCAGAACAACCAAAAGTGTCCTTTTCCCCTTTTGTTATTTGCATTATATTTAGAGCTTTTGGCAAAGAAAATAAGGGACTCAGAAATTCAAGGATGTAATTGGTATGGTAATCAAGAAAAGTTAACTTTATTTGCAGATGATATTATTTTGTGCCTGCTAAAACTAGAAAAGAACATCTCAGAATTGAATATTCTGGGAGAGTTTCAGGTTTTTTCAAGATATGAATTTAATGGAGATAAAAGAAAGGCTATAACTGTAAACAGTGTACCTACACATGAATTGGTTCAGCAGTACCTATATTTATGGGGACACAATAAAACGAAGTATTCAGGGCTATGGGTTAAAAAAGATAGTTATTCCAACTAAGGATAATGCAAATACAGAGATACTGGAAGTGCTTATTTATTGATACTAATAGCAAGATACAAGTAGTGAAAATAGTTTTTTAGTCCCTTTAGCTTTATGTATAGGTCAGGCTTATTTTTATCAACTAGAGGAGATGTGGATAGTAAAACTTGAGGAATTTTATCTAGGAGGGAAAGAGGCTAGGGTCAAGTAGGATAAACTCTATACAGTGATGTGGTTTAGGATTACTTGACTTGAAGGGATATTTTACAGCTACACAGTTAAAGCTCATATGCATATTACAAATTGAAAGCTATAACTCAAAGTGGAAAGGGATGATAATGAAATGGGGGAAATTCAAGAAGGAAGAGAATGGGATTTTGGATACAGATAATGGTGCTTTCTCACCTACCTGTTAAAAAGAGAGGATTTTAAAGACAACTAAGAAGATAAAAATGCAAGGGTAGACTGTAGAGGGGGAACACCTAAATTGTTATGCACCACTCCTAAAATAAGTGGCAGCAGTGGTTTAATTTTGCACAAAGATCTGTATAAGGTATAGCTGTCCTTAAAATATGAGATCACTTGATTTAGTTGATTATCTTTCATTGTCTGGAGTTCAGAGCAATTTGCCTCATATATGTGTATTACTTTAGTACAGGGCAGTTTTTGTTTATGCTAGAGCATTAAGATTACTATTTATTTAAAAAAATGGTTTAAATTTTGTGACAGGTTGTCTACTACTGAGATCATAAGATGGAAAGTTGAATTACGAGAAGTCACTGTCTCGTTTTTGTCATTTGACCTTATACTTTGATGCTCGTTTAAATTGTGTGCAGTTCTCTAACACTGTAAATTTGAAAAGAAAAAAGATATTGCATTTCAAAGTATTGTCCTGGTTAAACTGTGTTCAGAAATTAATTTTGTCATGGCAGTTGTAAATATGGATTGCACGTGAGCATTTTTTCTTTTCTTAGGTTACAACTCAGCAGAAATATGTCTGGAGTAAACGTGAAGTTACAGAAGAGGGGAGACCCCTTGGAGAAGTGGTAGATCAGGTAAGATGCCTAGCAGTTTTTCAAAAGCCATGAAATTCATCTGTGTTGCAATGTGGTAAAACTGTATTTACAAATACTACAAGTGTTCATGCTCAAAAGTGATAGGAATGTTACTGTAATGATGCCATTGACTTCATTATGGTTTCACAAATAGTAAACTCAGCCACAATCAGCAATAATGAGAGATCAATCAAGAAATAACTGCATGGATTCAGTCAGATTATCTAGCTATATTTTGAAATTAGTTTCTTATTTAGACTTTTAAAATCTTTTCTGTATTCTTTTAGCAACAGTATAAAAGTCAGAGCTGCAAGGTTGACTGATAGAGATTGTGTTGTTGTGGTTATTCAGAGTTGCATATCAGTTATCTTCTGTTTTGTCACTGCAAGCATTTTTGAAACATGTTGGTTGTCATGCATACTGGACATATTTATAAATAATTGTATGTTTTCATTTGACTAGATGGATTTCATCTTCAGTAACATGTTGTTGTGCTCAGGAGTCTTTAACATTGTAAGCATTAATTTCACTTCATCAAGCACCCTCCTTTTCCCATTTTGTAGATGGAGTAAGGATGTCATGTCAGCTATCACCATCTCTCTAGATTCAATTACAGTCTCCTAACTTTTTAACAGTCAGGCATGACTGTCACAGATCTTCTCTCACAGTCTGTCCATCTCATTGCAGGATGCCCTTGTTTCCTCTTGCCTTCTTCCGGTCTCAAATCTTCTTCATCAGATTGACGCCACCTTTTCTGTACATGCATCCAAACCACTGTAATCTGCTCTCTGACTTGCTCTTCAGTTGGTGTTCTGGCTTTTGCTGATGTCCTCTTCTTCATCTGTCCCATAGTGTGCATCCTACCTACCACCCATGTCAGGCATGTCATCTCCTTTACCTTCCTCAGCAGCTCTGCCTTTACTACCCAGGTTTCTGTACCATGCAGCAGTACTGGTCATACAACTGTTTTTTACACCTTATTTTTCAACTTCTTTGGCATTCTTCTTGTCATACACTACCCTTGACCTTGTCAGTTGGCTGCAGTCCCTCTCATTCTAGCTTTGACCTCCCCATTCAGACTTCCCTTCTCTACCAATACTCCCAGATACTTGAAGATGTTTAACCTGTTGCTTTTCTCAACTTCTGATTTCCTGTTTGCTGCCAGTACAACTATCTTATCTGTACTCTCTTTCATCCCATGTGTCTTCAGTTTTGTGTTCCATTTCATTCCTATTTTCTTTGCTGAAGTTCTTGCTTACAGGCTGCTTTTAATGCCACATTGTCCTCATACAGCAAGTGTTTTGATCTGTCCCCTCTGACCTGTTTACATGAAGTCCATCACCAGTAATGAAGTAGGCTCCAAGTTGAACTGTGATGTACATCCACACTCACTGGAAAACCTTCTGTGAGTCCAAACACTGTTAGTACTTGAATCATTCTGTTCTTGTATGTAGTCTGGACTAATTATAGCAGTGTTTCCGGGGGTTTGAATCACTCCAGGGCTGCCCAAATCAGCTTTCTTGAAACATTTTGAAATGTCTTCTCCAAGTCTAGGAATGCCCATATGAACTCTTTCCTCATCTATAGCTTTTTCTCAACTATTTTTCATTGCAGACATCAGTTTTATTGTGCTTCATCCTGATCTGAATCCAAACTGCTCACCTCCCAGCTTATATTGTACTGTTCTGCGTATGTGTCAGTCATCCTCAACAGACCTTTCATGCAGTGCGACAGGAGTCTGATGCCTCTGTATTTCCCACAGTTGTGGATGTCCCCATTGTTCTTGCATACTGGTGATAATATGCGTATTCTCCAGTCATATTGGATATGCCTTTCTCTTCATACTGCTTTGAGTATCCTCAGGAGCAATTTCTTCCCTGTATCACCCAACATTTTAATTGTATCTACAGTGACCTCATCTGAGCCTGCTGCTTTCACTTTCCTTAGTGCTGTTCTTAATTCTTTTAGGGTGGGCTCTTCATCTTCTTTCATTGTATGCTGTGTGTGAGGTAGTACAGCTTCTGTGGTGTTTTCTTCATTCAGAAGCTGCTGGAAGTACTCCTATCTACCTTAGATTTCATGTGGACTGAAGAGCAGATTGATGCTGGCATCCCTTATGAAGGGTGTGTGGCTAGCTTTATTTTTCTCTCTTTGCCTTGCAAACTGATAGATTCTTCGTGCCATCTGCTGAGTCGCATTCCAGAAGCTGGTAGGGTGCCTCTGATACATTGTTCTTCACTACTGCAGCTCTTCTATTAGTCTGTTAGCCAACCAGTATTCCTCCTTACCCTTGGGCATCCTTTCTATCTCCCAATTTTTCCTGCATTCCTTCTTTTGTTGACTTCCTGGACTTGTGCTTTCCACCACCAGCTTTCCTTATGTATGTTGCTTCTATACTTGATTTTGCCACATATCTGTTGTGTAGTCCTTACACATGCTGTTTTAAGATGCTGTCATTGTTCAACTCCACCTATTTGCTCTACTTGCAGAGGTGCTAGAGCCCTGAGTAATTCCTTGAATTCTTGTGCTTTTTCAACAGTCAGCTTCCAGGTCTTCAGCCTAATCTTTGTTGACATTATCCCCTTTTCTGACCACTGCTTGCTGCTAATTGCAGCAACCAGTGGTTTATGCTGTGGGCTGTTTCACTGGAGATGTCTTTGCAACCACTGAATTAACTTGTCCATCCTTTTTACGTGGCCTTGTATGTTCTGTTATGCTGGTGTTTTGATTTTATAAACATTTTAACTTGCTGCTTTTTTTGTCGTTTAGCAGCAGTTTACCTATCTGGAAGTGTAAGTTAGTCATTTTCTACATTTTTTCTGCATGGTCAAAGCTTTACACATTGCAGTTATATGTGAAAGAAAATTACTGGATGTCAGGGGATTCTTTTTGTTTGTGTGGGCTAATAAACCACTTTTAAGGTGAAAAACAACTAAAGCCAGTTTACTGGCTTTGGTTGTTTTTCTGGTTTCATTTTCAGTTTTTATGTTTGTTACACTTTTAAAAAAGGTATTTTAGTCTGGCAGTTGCCACAGTATCTTACGGCTGTGAGCCGTAGTTCCTGTGGTGCAGGGTTTGATTCTCTCACCCCTCATTTGCCTAACAGTGTGAATTTGAACAATTCACTTAACCAGATATTCCTCCAGAATTAATCTTGAAAATGGACTATGTGTTCAGTGTGTGTGTGTGTGTGGGGGGGGGGGCTACCTGGTTGACAGATTGGTGTTATTTCCCATTAATTCGCATAATTGGGTCACTGGAAAAACGAGTCATATAAAAAAAAAATTTTTTTTTTTTTTTTTTGGGAAGGGAACCTTATTGTTGAAAAGCCTCTAAAACTACAATTAATGTGCTGCAATTCTGAAAATTTTGCTCAACCACCGGTTTTTATGTATATACATGATTTAATCATTGGGGTACAGTAGAGCAGGGATGTTATTCTATCGTTGTACCGTAGAACTAAGTGATTAACAAAGATGCGAATGCAGTTTGATAAGACTAACAACCCTCCTCCCAAGTTTTAAATGGTTCATGAATCCAGAACCATTTGAGTACCAGCTGGTCCATATGGGGCAACCTGTAGGGCAGCAGCCGCATGTATTGCACTGTTGCAATGATTCCTAGCTAAGTGCCCACCCCACCCATACTAAGTTGCTCAGCATTGTCTACTGAGCAGCATTAGTACTTTCACAGACACAAAAAAATCCTCTGTTCACAGTAAAAAAAAAAAAAAAAATCCCTTCTAGCAACAAAGTTCTGTGGGGAGCAGACAAACCTGATGCCTCATACAGACTTTTTCTGCCCACCACATGTGCACACATTGAGTCTGGTGTACCTCCTGCCAGCAAGAGTATGCACAACACCCTATTCCCCTTATTACCATAATGTGGCAATGACAAGTCCACTGTCATGCCTAATGACTGTTTTTTTTTATGAATCACTGGCAGAATAGTGATAAACAGCACAGCAGAAGAGTACTGTGCAATAGAGCACAGCAGAAGATTACTGTGCCGTAGAGTATGCATATTTTTTCTAAACAGATGCTCTCTACTGTCCTGCACTGTTGTGTCCCATAGCACAGTACAGCAGCTGTTTGGTTGCTGAGGGGAGTGAGAATGAACAAAGTGTTCCTGTGCTCAGTTAAAATACAGGAGAGGGATGTGCCACCACCTTTATGAACAGTGATTTATGTCTTTGAATTTTAGTCCAGAATGACAGCATACCATTCAGTGTGCAGAAGGCTTGTACTCCTGTGAGCAATATTTAAGAATACTTCTAATAATGTTTAGTGCTTTCATCTGATTTTGCAAGTTTCTAGTTCACAGAGTTTTAATCTTTGTGGCATTCATCTTTTAGCATTCCAGGTGAATGGGTTAAAATAAAGGACCATCTTCAGCCACTGCCAAAGTAAATTATACTTTGCAGAGTAGCAACGTATCAACTAGATAGGTATATATATTACATTTTGTGGTAGTGAGAATAGTAATAGGTTCATATGTGATTACTAGGCTGTCAGCCGAAGAGCCATTTTAAGCTTAGCCAGGCTTACCAAAATTTATCAGAATACTGCTGTTATGCTTCTATACCTCAAGGAATTTTATGGTTACAATATAGGCTTGTACACATTGTGTTCACAGGCTACCTCTGTCTGGTAGGGACATTGATGCCAAACCAGGGGTAAATTTGCGATTTCCCATCCATTGGTCCAAGTTACTTATGAATATGGTTAGGGACGAGCTTTCCTTCACTTGGAATGAAATATTTTCCAGAGAAGGGGTAATCTTTGAGGCACACAACCTTCCCTCCATGTTCTGCTTATATCGCAGACCAGATTTAGGTTATTAGATCAGGTGTTTCTTATGCTCTTTGTTTTGTGGATGTGCAACAAGTCCATGAATGGGATCAGAGGGGGAGCCTTTGTAGATTAGGCATGGATCATGGCTCAGCTGTCTGTAGAAGACCAAGTACAGGGATAGGGCTAAGATGGTCCATATAGAGCTTGTTTACTACTTGCATTCTATTTGTGAGGAACCTCTATGGTGTCAAAAGCTGTTGAGTGAGTGGTCAGGTGTATGCTAAAGATTGCGTTGTATTTTACAATTCATTTAATGAGAGCAGAGTACAGTGGAAAATTACCTCCTTGGACCTGGCTGCAGTGTCCTTATAAGTTGTGCAACATAGAATGATTTTCTTAGCACAGTAGACGTGGTCAAAGGTTAGGTTATTGTCAACATGCATTCCATAATCCCTGACCACTGAGTGTACTTTTAGGGGTATAATATCATTGTGGTAGTTTTCAGAAGTGACAGTCTTTTCAAAGGGTACTGTTAAGCATTTTTCCCACTGAATTTTAGTCCATGGCTCTGGTGATAGTTGTTACTGTGCCATGGCCTCTTGAAGGGTATTTGTGTCTCTAGGAAATTCAGTGACCATGCTTAGCTTGCAGTCATTTGCAAACTTTGTCAACAAGAGGCCCTTGATGCTTGCCTTGACTTTTGACAAATAGATGCCAAAAAGGAAAGGACCAAGCATTGATCCCTGTAGGAATCCACTAGTGACTGCCCTCTTTTATGAAGATGTGTTCTCCTTTCCTAACATATTGTCCTATCAGTGAGTCAGCTGGCTATTCATTGAGTGACAAGTGGGTTTATGCCTAATTTTTACGTTTATATACAGTGCACGAGAGAGTTATTGTGAGAAATGTCTTAGTGAGTTGAAGGTAGGCAGTGTGAACTGTTTTGTCCTCATCCATAGCTTTAGTGAGCTGTCAAAGAAGTCCACAGGTTAAGTAGGCATGACCTGATATTTGACAAAACCAAAGTGGGGTAGGGTCCAGTGTCTGTAGGTGTCTTAAGCCATTGTTTATCAGATCCATGATGTTCTTTCCATGATCTTGCATGTGAGACTAGTCAGACATATAGGTCTGTAGTTCCCTGGGTCTGTGGATGGCCCCCTTGTGTAAAGGGATAACCATTGCAGTCCTCCATTTGTGTGGCATGAAGACTGTATGGAGGCTGTAGTTAACAAGAGATTTTAGCAGGCCTGACAAGTCATGCTTCATATTATTCAGAAGGCATCGTGGGATATTATCAGGGCACATCAAAGCAATGCTGTTAGCCTTAGGGAACGCATTGAAAACCTGCTCCCTAGTGATAGTGGGAGGAGCAATACTGGAGGTTATTTTGGGGGAAGGGAAGTGACCGGTGTGATGAGCATTTAAATTACAGCTAAATTTATCAGCCAGCAGTTTTGTTACATCCTCTGCCTTTTTAATTTCTCCAGATCTTTTGGGTTTCTAATACCATGATGTGAGTGGACCCCATTCCTAAGTCAAACTATGATTGTAGTTCATGAATTTAGTATTGTTTCAATCTTTGATGTCAGCCAGAAGTGCTCTTTGCAGCACCCACAGTGTGCCCAGTAATGACTCCTCCTGAAATTTGTATGGAGTTACATATCGGTAACCTATCTAAGTAGGATTGTACATTCTTTTTTATAATACCCGTTGCTTCTACTACTAATGGGACTGTCTGGGTATCTTTCTTCCACATTGCTCTTGTTTCCACCTGAAAATACTGATATTTTATGACTTTGTGCCTCTCTGTAGCGATTTCAGTAATCAGTGCTACTTTTGCCTTTTCATGGACCACTATATCTGGTTTTCTCTGCTTCTGTGTAGGTGATTCCCTTATTAGTTCGGCACATTTGTTTGATGTTGCTGTTAAGGTTGCAGGCATAACTGAAGAGAACCTCCCGAGGTAAGGATAACCATTAGACTATTTTTATTTGACTTAATTAGCCCCCTGAATTGCTTATTCAGATTGCTGATGGAGTTTTTACTTTTGTAGGGCAATGCCCTTCCTGTTTTTGGACATGATTTTCTTTCGTTAAATAGCTAGTCATACTGGGATTCTGCCAACGTGGCTTGTTTTTGCAGGTTGTCCTGTCTTTATTTTTGCATAGGTGCAGCTGTCTTTGTGCAGCTGTTTACGATTGTGCAGACTTTCTGTGAAAAGTACTCATAGCAGAAGCAGAAGCAATTAAAGTTAACTTTGTACCCATGGGACAAGTTACAAAGAGGAATCCTTTTTGGAAATGTTAGCCAAGATGGTTTACTTGGGTTTACACTCCCAGGGCTTCCTTGACTGCATCTTTGGAGGTAATGTTTGAGATGGTTACAGAATCTGAATTGCCTAGACATAGTAAGGCCTTGCTAAGTTTAATTCTGCTGCTGCCAACAAAGTAATTCTTAGAAAATGGAAATCAAATTCTAAACCAACTGTATTTGAAATGCTGAATATTGTAACAGGGAGAAAAAAACTGAAAGTAGGATCGTTAGAAAAAGGTAGGAACAAATTACATAGAAAAAAGTGGAATTGGGACTTACAAGATGGCTGCACAGTTAGTAACAACTTATTTCTAGCACTCCCAATGGGAAAACAGAAACTCTGCAGAGAGGGCCAGTAGGTAACTGGCTAGTAGGTGCACTGCCTGGATGCCAGGAATAAAAAATACAGAGGACCTGGAAAAATCCGCTACAAAAAGTGAGGAAGAAACGCTCACTGATGAGAGTTCTGCAGCTGTTTAGCAAAAGCAATGCAACCTGCAGACATGACTTCCAGTAACCTACAGGAAGATGCAAAGCAATTGCATACAGACCTGGTTAAAATAAACAAAACACTGATGGAGTATATCAACACAAACAGCAGGTGCTGGAAAAAATGGAGAAAGCTTTGGACAGATGCTCAGATGGGATGATAGCTGCAGAAGTCGGGGGTTGAAATGGAGAAAAAGCTGGTTGGATATGGGACTGCTCAGGCAGAGATGTTCCAAAAAAATAATAGAATTAGCAGATAGATTACATGGGGAAAACCTGAGATTTTCAGCTGTACCAGAGAGACTGGAAGGAACGGACTACATTGGTTTTGCGGAGCACAGATAAGCAACTGGACTAGTATTCCACCGCAAGAGTTGTTAGTTGAAAGGCCACATCTTGTATACGCTCCAAATATGGCTATAAGAAAGCAACCTAGACCTTTACTAGTAAATATGTAGTCCTACTAGCAGAAGGAATTGATTCTAATTGTGGCAGAAGGACAGAGTACTAAAGGTGGGAGACAGCAGAATGTTTGTGGAGAATGATTACTCATTGTACACCTGACAAAAGAGCAAATTTATTCCACTTTTCATGGAATGACAGCATGCAGGTGTAAGATTCAAACTGCTGTACCCAGCTGTCTTCAAAGTATTATTCCCTGGAGGGACAAAAATCATTTTTTGATAATGTACATGCTAAGGAGGAAATATAAAAGTTTGTTCAACAAAATGTAAGCTGTGAAACAGAAGAGGTTCTTCTGGTAATGAAGACCACAGAGGAGCTGTACCTGTGAAACCTTTTCAAATCTTTCAATGAAAAATGTTGGCGAGAAGGAAGGGAGCACAATAGTTGACCAGAAGAATTGAGAGTACGTTGGAAATGAAGCAGAGACAGGATTTCAGAGATGAACAATAATCAAACCAATAACTTAATATGGGATTACAATACAATAATTATATTTGTAAAATATGACAGAACAAGAAAATCTGGAAATATTGGACTTTTTCAGATTTTGTTGGACTTGTGGGGGACTATAAAGCCATATGCCCTACTTCATGTCATTAATGTTCATAAAAGTGCTTTGGGGAGGGCAAGAGGAGGGAGAAAGTTAACTGTAAGTTAAGATGTTTTTTCTGAAATAGTACCAATTTTGTGGCATGTGGTTTTCTTTCCATGCTATAAAGTAAAGAGTTTTTGTTATTTTTAAGTGTAATGAGAATTGTAAACTGGTGCTGCTGCTGTTTTTTTTTCTTTTTACCTTCTCTCACTTGTTTAGTTTTAAGAAATGTAGGCACTGCAGTGTACAAAAAAACCTGGTTAAAAAGCATGATAAAAGAAAAATGAATGTGCTTTTTCCCATTCTTGCATAAGGGAATGACTGGATTAAAGACCCTAGATCGATTTAGTAACAAGTTTTAAGAGACTGCAAGTAAATGAAAAAGAACACAGAATATTATAAGGCTTTTTTCTAGCAAATACATGTAAGGTCAGTAACAATTCTGCAGCTGGTTTTCATGTTTGCATGGAAACAACCTGATAGAGAAACTGCCTGCCTGGTTCTCATGTCTCCATGGAGGGAGACAATCTGATAAAGAGAAACTGGCTACAGTATGGTGGAGAGTGGCTGAGGAAAAAAAAGAGAAGAGAAATTGGCTAAGCGAGAATGTTTTCTGAACGCTTTCAGGGGTTTTCTCAAAGTAGACAATGTTTTGAAATCATTGGTGGGGCTTTCCCTAGGTAGTTAATGTTCTCTGAAAATATCCAGGGTTTTCCCAGCTAGGAGTGCTATAAAGATAAGACAGAACCAATCAGTACTTAGTAGAAGCACAGACTGCACCATACATCTTAGCATGGATGACCTTTCTTTTAGGTTAACTCCAGTCTGTGAGTGTGGCTGTCAGTGTAGGACTTTAGTTCTTATTAGAAGGGTAAAACTACATTATTTGAAGGTGTACCTAATTTTGTGTGTTATTAAGTTAATAGGATTTAGGGGTGTATTTTTAGGGCTTTCAGTAAAACAAAATGTTTTATAAGATGTGACATAGGCTCTAATGTATATGACAAGAAACACCTGTAGAAATGTTCAGCCTGCCAAACAGTGTATGCATGTAACACAAAAGCTGGAAGTAGACATTCAACAAAAATGTGTTCTACATAAAAGGTGGGAATAATAACTTTTTAATGCAATGAGGCTTTCTTTAATGTCTTTAAATGTAAATGGCCTCACTGATAAATGCAAAGAACATTGAACTATATTAAAAATATAGAGTACAAATAGCTTTTACAGGCGACACACTTAGAAAGAACTGAACATGTGAATTTGATAAAGAAAGGTTTTCAGGATGGTTATTCAGTGGAATACCTGGGACAAAGGAAAAGAGGAGTACTTATATTAATTGCAAGAGAGCTCCAGTAGTTATAGAAGATAAAAAAATGACAGATTTGCAGTGCTAAGTGGCTACTGGCAAGGGAGGAGGATTAAACTGGCTTGGATTTACATTTCACCTAAAGCTGCTGTGCAATGGAGCTTAAGAAAATTCTGGGAGAAATAATCAGTTTTCATCAAGGAATACTACTTCTAGGTGGAGACTGTAACTTGATTTGCAGTAGTGAAGATGTGTCTGGGGGGACCCAGAAGGGGAAATATAACAAAGGAAGGTACATTTTTTTGAAGAAATTTATGAAAATATTTGGTATGCAAGATGTGAATTTAGTAACAGGAGCACGGAGTGAATTTGCATATTATTCCCCAAGATATAAAAGCTGGGTTGGGCTAGACAGCATTTACATTTCACAGGAACATGTGCATTTAATTGAAGGTCTTGATAACTACCCAATAACTATTTCAGATCATGGGCCAATAATTAAAATAAACACACAGGGCAGTGAAATAAAAATGTGACACTGGCACTTTCCCACCTATCTGTTGAAAAGATAGGGTAGTGGAGATTATTCAGGCCCATTTCAGTACTAAACCATGATTATAAAGTGTTCATGTCTATAATTGGTAAAATAATGGCAAAAGTAATGCCAAAACTGATAGATATGGATCAGTGTGGTTTTGTGTAGGGGATGCAAATATTTGACAACATTAACAGAACACTGATGATCCAGAAGGAAGCACAATGTAAGGAAATACCATTGTTGTTGCTGGGTCTTGATGCAGAGAAAGCATTTGACAGAGTATGATGGAATTTTATGAGCAGGTCAATGGAAGCATTTGCAGTTCCTGAAAAAGATAAGGTTGATTAGGAGAATAAATGCAGGATTAGAGGTGAACATTAGTGGTTGGGATCTTCTCTTATAATTTCTTCTTGAGCAGAGGAACCAGGCAGGGGTGTCCTCTTTCCCCTTTATTGTTTGCATTATATTTAGAACCACTGGCAAAAAAAAAAAGGGAGGGCTCAGAAATTCAAGGATATAATTGGTATGATAGTCAAGAAAAGCTGGCTTTATTTGCAGATGATATTATTTTGTACCTGTCAAAACCAGAAAAAGACATTACAGTGTTGTGGAACACTTTGAGACAGTTTCAGATCTTTTTGGGATGCAAAATTAATGAAGCTAAAACAAAGGCAGTAGTGGTAAATTATGTACCCACACATGAACTGGTTAAGGAATACTGTTTTATGGGGACATGATAAAATATTTAGGAGTATGGATTAAAAATGATTCTAGTGTGGCAGCTAAGGATATGTGGGATGAGACTAAAAAGATAATACAAAAATTGAGAAAATGGAAGCTTTGTTGTGTGGATATGAATAGCATGTTACAAGCAGTTAAAAAGTTTTTAGTCCCTTTAGTCTTGCACACAGGTGGGCGGCCACAGTGGTGCAGCAGTTAGCGTTGCTGCCTCACAGCAAGAAGTTTTCTGGTTCGATCTTCAGCTGTGGTGCCTTCTGTGCGGAGTCTGCATGTCCTCCCTGTGGTTGCTTGGGTTTTCTCCGAGTGCTCCGGTTTCCTCCCACATCCCAAAGGCATGCTGTAGCTGGATTGGACACTCTAAATTGGCCCTTGGTGTGAGTGCATGCGTGTGTCTCTTCTGTGGAAGGTTGGTCACTGGGCTGGCAACTTGACACCGTAGAACTCCACTGCCAGTCATGAGCGGACAGGTGATCCGCTGTGGCAACCCCTAACTAGGAAAAGCCGAAAGAAGAAGAGTCTTGCACACAGGTCAGACATGTTTTTGTCAACCAGAGGAGCAGTTGTGGGTAGCAATTAATAGAGTTGAAGAACTTTGTCTGGGAGAGGGAAGATGGCAAGAGTCAAGTGAGATAAGCTGATTCTTCCAGTAGAACAGGGCGGATTCGGATTACACAATTTGAAGGGGTATTTCAGAGCTACACAGTTAAGACTGCTATACATAGCACAAGCAGAAAGCTATAATTCAAAATGGGAAGGGATGATGATGAAACACAGGAGAAGCTCAAGAAACAAAGGAAAGACTGGGATTTTGGATGCAGACCTTTAAGGAGAACAATAATCATGCAAATATATCCATAAAATAGAAAGTATTCTAAGAATTATACTAACATGGGAATGGAGAAATGAGATACTGTCAATAAGGATGACTGGACTTAAGGATACAGACAATAGGCAAAGGAACCAAGGTTATTGGGAGCAAATAACAAGAGAGGGAAAGATGATAGAATGGGAAGACACCAATAATTTATTTGGATTGCAGGTTAGAGATTGCCTTCTCTGTCAGGGATTCAACATCAGTATAGGGAAAGTGAAAGAAATAGGGGAGTCCTAAACAAGACCAGCACTGGTAGATTTTTTAATAGAATCTGGGACAGAAGCTATTAAAAAAGGAATAATTAGTAGAGCATACAAAATATTCCATGATAACTATAAGAATCAATCAGAGGAGGTTGGAAAGGATTGGGAAGAGAGATTGGATAAGCAATTAACAAAAAAAACTGTGGGAGGATATATGTATGTCTCCCAAATATGCAGCAAAATCTAAAAGGTTTAGGATTTTGCCTGGAAATGTTTACATAGATATTTTTATACCCCAAGTAGGAGGATGTTAAAGGGAAGAAAGAGGTAATTGACAACATATTTTCTGGGAGTGTGGTGAGTTGGTGGACTTTAAAGATTCCCTGTGAGATGCAGTGTCATAGATGCTGGGTGGCCAGATTGGTCTGATGAGGGAGATGATTTTTCTGAGCTGTGATACAGTATCGGAATCGCCTAGACATGGTAAGGCCTTGCAATGTCTAATAGTAGTGGCTGCCAAAAAAAGCAATTATTAGAAAATGGAAATTGGAATCTAAACCAACTGTACTGGAAGTAGGGAATATAGTAACAGAGATGAAACTGGAATTAAGATCTTTAGTAAAGGGTAGGAGCAAACTACATAGAGAAAAAATGGGAATTGTGGGAACAATACATACAAGGGAGGAATGAGGCCTAAAAGGCAGCAGGACTTAAATGAGCTATGTAATGCGAGTGAGAAAGAGTTGATAGATTATAAGTGATGTATAATGATGTTCATCGTGCATACAGCTGCAGTCATAACAGATGGGTTATCCTGCCGTCAGGCGGGTCCTCGGTCGGCCGAATTCCAAAGTTTAGGTCCGGCGTCGGTTGTCGCCGCCTCCTCCCTGACGTCAGTGCGGCAGGGGTATAAAAGAACTAGCCGACGCCATTTTCTTCAGTCTTTCTTGCCGCGCGGTGCCCGAAGCAGAAGCAGTTCGCAAGTGCCGGTCGACCAGCTCCTGAGATTAACGAAAAATTTTCAGCTGAAGTCTTCTTGGGGAAACTTTTCTTGCCTCAGACCGATGTCAGACAAAGTTAATAATTGCATTTCTTGTGGGAAGCAAATACCGCATAAGGATTTCCATTTTTTCTGCATTCCTTGCTTAGGCCCAGACCACGACGTCTCGGCCTGTCGTTTTTGTGCTAGATTCAACAAACGCACTATTAAGCGTCGGGCGGAGTTTGCCCAGCACTATTTTGGTAAAAAATTTAATTACATTATGTCGTCGGATACTCAGACTCCAGTTTTGAGTAAAAGTCGTAAAGATAAGGACCGATATACGAGGTCCGCGACTTCTACCGACACCACGCTAAAGCCGGCTACAGGTGCTCCGGTTCTCAGCGAGGTGCCTACGCAGCCCCTGAGTACCGATGACGCTTCTTTAGCGGTGTCTTCTGTGCCCGAGGTCGCAGGATCCTCTGCCCCCACTCCGACTACAGATACCGACGCCACTCTTGGCGGGGAAACTCAGAGTTTAGACAGACCTGCCACCTCTCAAGGTGTCTTCAGGCCTTCCTCCTTTTCCTTTAAGGCTTTCACAAAATCTAAAGCAGCCATGAAAACTAAAAGACAAGCTCCACAGAGCCCCTTTCAAGGCCCCATGCCCAAAAAACAGATGCTCAAAATGGCAGAGGATTTGATTACTCTTATCAGGGGTTCTCAGCCACCCTCGGACAAAAGGCCCAGACTGGAGGAAGACTACCCTTCCTCAGACCAAGCCTCTGTTACCTCAGAACATTCTGAGGACCAGGAATATTCATATTCCCCTTTTGAAGATTCTGATGCTGAGGAGTCCATTCCCCTGAGGACTATTCTTTTGGGGAAACCTTACATACCTTGAGGGAACACTTTCACTGGGAAGGCCAAGATTATTCAGATTCCAAAAAAAGGCTCAGGGATTTTCTCTTGCTTCCTAAGCACAGGCCTCTGGCTATCCCTCCTGTTTTGGATATATTAGATGATGTGTACACAGAAGCCAGCCTCAACCCAGATTCTTTACCTCCAGCTCCTGTTAAACCTGACAGGTATTACCGGGTTCCTGATTCACACCAATTCCTATACAAAAGCCATGCTGCTGACCCAGAAGCTATTTCACAGGGTCCCAAGGGAATTAAGGCCTCTACTGCGAAAAACCCATTACCTTCAGAGAGGGATTCCAGAGCTTTAGAAATGTGGGGGAAAAAGGTATACACCTCAGCCACTTTAACCATGCATTAAACTGTCAGTTCCATATGTTAAAGTATCAACAGTTTTTGTTATCTCAGTTGAAAAGCAAAATGACACAACCTGAACAACCAGATTTAAAGGAGTTGCAGGATTTGTTGCATAGTGCAGAGCAAGTGGGTAAACATACCTTGCAATGTGGTTTTGATGCTTTAAGAGGCCTCATGTAGAGCTGCTGTTACAGGGTCTGTCATATGTAGACATGCTTGGCTCAAAGAGCAAACCTTACCAGATCATGTCAAAGCTAAATTACTAGATGCACCTCTTCAAAAAGATGTATTGTTTGGTGTTAAAGCTGAGGAGGTACTAAAGAAAATGGAGGAAAAGGCAAGATCAATGCAAACAGTGAAAGATTTCCTACAGGTACAGCCTCCACGTTTCAGCAGAAACTGGCCTTCAAAAAATTGGTCCTTTCCAGCCACGGACAGACCTCAAAGAGGTAGATACAGACGCCCGAGGGGTAGAGGGCAATCTCAAGGATCATTTAGAGCCAGACAATGGCAAGCACCTACACCAAGAGGTGGAGAAGATAGATCACAGCCATTCAGAAAGCAGACACAATGACTTTCCCCATCGCATGCCAAGCAAAGCTTTAATTTCAGCACTTTTAGGCGGAAAACTGGCATTATTTTCCAAATATTGGCATATTGTCACAAAAGACAAATGGATCCTGGGCATTATAGACAGAGGCTACAGATTCCACTTTCACACCCTTCCAAAAATGAGAGGCATGCCAAACCTGCCACAAAATCAAAGGGCAGAGGCATAAAAACAAATTTCAGCTCTCATGGATATGAAAGCTATTCAAGAGGTACCTGCAAAAGAACAGGGTCAAGGTTTTTATTCCAGACTATTCCTGGTACCAAGGAAGGACAAAGATTGGAGACCTATTTTGGACCTATCCATCCAAAACACATATTTACTCGTACCAAAATTCAAGATGCTCACATTACAGCAGCTTCTTCCCATGCTGGGCAAGGAGTCTTGGCTGGTAACATTGGACCTCAAGGAGGCATACCTGCATGTCCCTATCAGACAAGATTGCAGAAGATACCTCAGATTTCTTGCAGGTTCAACCCATTATCAATTCTCTGCATTGCCCTTTGGCTTATCTTCTGCACCCAGAGTGTTTATGAAATGCCTGTCATCAGTAATTGCCTTCTGCAGACTTCAAGGGATACAAATATACCCATATCTGGACGACTGCCTGATCCAAGCGGACAGCAAGCACATCCTTCTGAAACACCTGGCCTTTGTAATAAAATTGTTGAACTTTCTGGGATACACAGTCAACAAAAAGAAATCAAAACTAATACCCTCTCAAGCAATAATTTTCCTGGGTGCCAGCTTGAATACAAACACCCAGATGGCGTACCTCACGCCAGAGAAGCAAGGGCAAATATCTCAATACTTCAGAAAAATGGCAACCTTCACCAGGCTGACTGCAAGGAAAGTCCTGCAGGCTCTGGGATTCATGGCATCTTGCATCCTACTGATCCCATGTGCAAAGCTGCATATGAGGAAACTTCAATGGTACCTAAAAAACTTATGGTCTCAACACAGCCACAGTTTGAAAACAATTATACCACTCATTCCATGTCTTGAAAAGGAATTTCTGCGGTGGGCTCAAGCATGCCAAAGAAACATGGGTCTCCCCTTCTGCATGCCTCAAGCAAATCAAATCATCACTACAGACGCCTCGGACTACGCCTGGGGGGCGCACATGACAGATCAGTGCATTCTGGGCAAATGGTCCCAAAAAGAGAAGCACCTACACATCAATCAAAAGGAAATGCTAGCAGTACAAAATGCTATTATGGCCTTCAAAGACCTACTGCATCCAGGCCAGCTATTGATAAGGACAGAGAACACCACAGTGATGTGGTACATAAACAAACAGGGAGGAACTCATTCATACCCCCTGTGCAGACTAGCCATGTCCCTTTGGAACACGGCTCTGGAATTGCAAATCCAACTTCAAGCACAATTCCTGCCAAGGAGGGAAAACACGCTGGCAGATGACCTAAGCAGAAATATGACAGATACACACGAATGGAAGTTGCATCCTCAAGTTTTCGCAAAGATAATTCAGGCATGGGGACGGCCAGACATAGATCTCTTTGCTACCCACAAAAATTACCAACTGAAAAAAATTTTGCTCAAGGACCTATCATCCACAGGCCTGGAAAGTGGACGCACTTTCTCTCAATTGGACAACATTGACAGTCTATGCCTTTCCACCTCTTCCTCTGCTTCCCAAAGTTCTATTAAAAGCCAGAGCAGAGAGGCCAAAGATGATTCTCATTGCTCCAGACTGGCCAAGACAACACTGGTATCCACTCCTGAAGAGCCTGACGCATTCCCCTCCATGGATCCTGCCTCTAGTGCCTCTTCTGTTGACCCAGCACAACTTCAAAACTCTTCACATTCAGCTAAAAACCCTCAATCTAGCCGCATGGAGGATTCCTTGATTTCACAACAGACCCTCCTCTCCAAGGAGGTGCAGGATGCCATCTTGGAGGCCAGAAGACCTTCAACTAGAAAAGCCTACTCCGCCAAATGGAAACAGTTTTGTGCCTGGAATCAGAAAACGGGCCAGAATCATTGGGTTCTAAATTTACCTCAAATATTACAGTACCTAGCTGAGATGTTAAACAGTGGACTTTCCTTCTCCTCCATCAAGATCCATGCTTCAGCCATTTCTGCACAATACAACACTGATCCTCCTTTATTCTCTCATCCTCTCTTAAGACAGTTCCTCAGAGGGGCTAAGAATATAAAATCCCTAAGGAAACCACCAGTACCTGCTTGGGACCTCAACTTCATTTTAGAAAAATTGACTTTTCCTCCATTTGAGCTAGCTGCCTCAACAGAACTACAATATTTGTCATGGAAAACAGCCTTCCTTCTGGCTATCACCTCAGCACGCAGGGTTTCGGAACTACAAGCCCTCATGGCGGTGCAACCTTTCATCATTTTCCATCAGGACAGAGTTTCCTTACTAACCAACCCTTCCTTTATGCCAAAGGTAGTATCCAGTGTAGCCTTGAATCAGACTATCCACTTTACCTACCTTTTATCCTAACCCACAAAACAAAGGGGAAAGACTACTGCATTCCTTGGACATTCACAGACAACTTCGTTATTATTTGGACAGGACAAAGCCGTTCAGAAAATCAGAGCAACTCTTTGTGTCCTATGCTACAGGTGCTCAAGGAAAGGCTATTTCCAAACAGACAATCTCAAAATGGATAGCCCATTGCATACGCTTTTGTTACTCATTTCATGGAAAAACTGTAGCTACAAGCATCAGATCTCACTCCACAAGGGCCACAGCTACCTCTGCAGCTTTCCTCAGGGGGGTTCCTACCAAGGATATTTTGGAAGCAGCCACTTGGAGTTCTGTGCACACTTTCTCCAAGCGCTATCACCTTCCACTATACTCTAAATCTAGAGTGGGCTTTGCCACAGCAGTCTTTCAGGGCATCCTTGCTCCTCCTAGTTCCACTTAGTGCCTGCCACCCCTTTTTAGCTTTGGGATTCTACCCATCTGTTATGACTGCAGCTGTATGCACGATGAACATAGTACAGTTTTGTACCTACCATAAATGTAGATGTTCGAGTGCTAATACAGCTGCAGTCCAGGTTTCCCTCCTTCCATCCCCTCTTGGGACAGGCCTTATGACAAACACCTCTTCATACAACCTGATTGGGGTATTCTTTATGGTGTATTTACTTGCAAACTACTGTTTTTTGATTATATTGCATTGCATTATTACATAAGTTTATGTTTTGCCTTCCTTCTGGGGGCACCTGACATCTGGGGCAAGAAAAACTGAAGAAAATGGCGTCGGCTGCAAGTTTTATACCCCTGATGACCTGACGTCATTGAAGAGGAGACGGCAACCGACGCAGGACCCAAGACTTTGATATTCAGGCCGACTGAGGGCAACCTGCCAGCAGATTACCCAAATGTAATGACTGCAACAGTGAATACACTCAAACATCTACATTTATGGTAAGTGTACACAACTGTACTTTTCTTAGCCCCAGGATATGACCCACACCCAAGAAACCGACAACCCAATCTCAGGCACCTGTTTCCTTGCCTCAGTCCCAAATGCTTAAAATGGCAGAAAACCTTATGCTGAACAGGGGAAGCCAAGCTACCCCCTCCAAAAGGAAAAGAGATCTGTCACCTGTAGTTTTGTCTGAACAAGAGTCACATGACTCTGATGCATCTGAATATGAAGACATACCATCCTCTCTCTACATATGAGGATTCTGATGCAGAGGATTCCATCCCTTCTGCCTCTCCCCCAGAGGATTTTTCCTTTGGGGAAACCCTTCATACTTTAAGGGAGCATTTCCATTGGGAGAGTCAGGACTACCCTCAGTCTAAAAAGAGACTCGGGGAATTCTTAGATCTTCCACAGCACAGACCCTTGGCCATCCCTCCCAGTCCTGGTTGTTGTGGACAATGTTTTCCTGGAATCCAGCTTGACTCCTGACACCCTCCCTCCCTCCTGCACCCAAAAAAACAGACCGGTACTATAGTGTCCCTGACTCGCACAAATTTCTTTTTAAGAATCCTACTGCTGACCCTGAGGTAATTTCTCAAGGCCCTAAAGGGATTAAAGCAACCTCTGCTATGAGTCCCACCCCCTGCGATAGGGATTCCCAAGCACTAGACAGATGGGGTAAAAAAGTATACACCTCAGCTACTCTTGCTGTCAAGGCACTAAATTGTCTGTTCCATATGCTAAAATTTCAGCAACATACCCTGGAACTCCTCAAACAAAAAATGTCTGTTTCTTGTTTGTGCAGAATCTAAAGAGTTACAAGTTAATGCATTCTGCAAGTCAAGTAACTAAACACAACTTGCACTGTGGTTCTGATGCCCTAGAAGCTTCTTGCAGGACAGCAGTCACCGGATCTGTCAGAAGGCATGCTTGACCTAAGGAACAGCCCTTGCCAGACCATGTCAAATTTAAATTTTTGGATGCCCCCTTGCACAAAGACAACTTGTTTGGCACTAAGGCAGAAAAGGTCTTAAAGATGGAAGAAAATGCAAAATCTATGCATACAGTTAAGGATTTCTTGCAGGTCCAGCCACCCAGGTTCAGCAGGCATTGTCCCACCAAGCACGGGTCCTTTCCTTCTTCCACTAAGCCAGTCCAGCCCAGACCCCGGGAAACCAGACCCCCCAGAGAGCAGCCACAGGGAATGCAGAGATCTAAGCAGTGGACTACCTCCACTTCAAATCCAGGGAGTTCAAAGCCACCCCCTTATGGTAAGAACTCAGTGACTTATCTCCCACCCCCTCCTTCTGCCCACCTACACTTACCCCCCACCCCCTCCCTCTGCCCACCTTCACTTACCCCTAGGAGAAAAACTCCTTTCACGCAAGCACCTGGGCCACTATTACCAGCGACTGCTGGGTTCTCAACATAGTGTTTCAGGGATACAAATTTTCTTTCCACACCCTTCCTACCCCAAAAGGGTTCCCAGATCTACCTCCAAACCAGTGGGCAAAGGTGCAAAAGCAAGTCCTTTCCCTGCACTCTGAGGCAGTAGAGCATGTTCCTGCAGAACAGAGAGGCCAAGGTTTCTACTCAAGACTTTTTCTGGTACCCAGAAAAGAGGACACCTGGCGCCCCATCCTCGCTCTATCCATTCTCGACACCTTCTTGGTGATCCCAAAATTCAAAATGCTCACCCTCCAGCAGCTGCTACCCATGTTCTCCAAGGATGTTTGGCTAGCCACCCTAGATCTATAAGAGGCTTACCTCCATATTCCTATCATCAAGGAATAATGCAGGAAATATCTCTGTTTCAGGCCAGTATCTCAGCACTTTCAGTTCTCTGCGCTTCCCTTTGGCTTATCTACTGCTCCCAGAATTTTCACAAAATGTCTGGCTCCAGCCATTGCCTTTTGCAGACAAAGGAATATCCAGATTTACCTATACTTAGACGACTGCCTAATTCAGGCAGACAGCTAGGAAAAGTTTCTCAAGCACCTGGCCTTTGTAAAGTCCCTACTATCCTCCCTAGGGTACACAGTCAATGAAAAGAAATCCAAACAGGTGCCCACCCAAAGGATTATATTCCTGGGAGCAAGCCTGGACACAGCATCCCAGATTGCATTCTTTAGACCAGAAAAGCCAAGTTTCCTGACAGACTCCTTCTCTCAACTAGCCACCAGACCCCAGCTATCTGCAAGGAAGAATCCTGCAAGCTCTGGGGTTCATTGCATCTTGCATACTATTCATTCCATATGCCAGACTGCATATGAGGAAACTTCAGTGGTACCTAAAAAGCCTTTGGTGTCAACACTGTCAAGACCCTGGAGACTCTTATACCTATAATTCCTTGCCTCAGAAAAGTTTTTCTTTGGTGGGCAACAGCATGCTTGCACAACAAGGGACTACCTTTCTCACCACCCCTGCCGCCAAGGCCCTCAACACAAATGCATCAGACTATGGCTGGGGTGCACACCTGGACAGCAGGTGCATACAGGGCCAATGGAGCCCATAGCAAATCCCTCTGCACATCAACCAAAAAGATGATGGCTGTCCAGCATGCCTTGATACCTTTTAAACCCCTTCTCTCCCCAGGGGCTCTCCTGTCCAAAACAGACAACACCACTGTAATGTGGTATATCAACAAGCAGGGAGGGACTCACTCCTACCCTCTATGTAGGTTGGCCATGACCCTTTGGCACACTGCCATGCAACTCCACCTGTTAGCAGAATTCCTACCAGTTTCTCTCAACTCTCTGGCAGACCAATTAATCATAAATCTTCTGGACCCACACGAGTGGCAGCTCAACAGAAGAACCTTCACCCTAATAATCCAGAAATGGGGTACCCTGAAGGTCGACCTTTTTGCCTCCCACACCAACCATCAGCTCACCAAATTCTGCACCAGGGAATATCACTGCAGGGCTTGGAAAAGTGGATGCCTTGTTCCTTCCCCTGGGTCAATCTATCAGTCTATGCCTTTCCTCCACTACCTCTCATCCCGAGAGTACTGCTCAAAATAAAGGAGGAAAAACCAAGGGCAATTCTTATAGCTCCAGACTGGCCTCACTAGCACTGGTACCCCTTGCTGCTCAGCCTGTTCTCACTGCCACCATGGCATCTTCCTCAGATTTCAAACCTCCTGACCCAGACAGAAGGGGAATTCATGCATCCCCAATTGCAGACACTCAATTTGGCAGCTTGGCTTATTCCCTAACCCCCGATCAATCTGCCAACGTCAGTAAACAGGTTCTAGATGTTATACGTGAGGCCAGACGTCTTAGCACTAGAAAGTCTTATGCTGACAAATGGAAGTAGTTCTGCACCTGGATTCAGGCTAAGGGAGCCAATACGGCACAACCCTCCTTCCCTCTCATCCTGGATTACTTAGCTGACTTACTACACAGTGGCCTCTCTTTTTCCTGTATTAAAATTCATGCCTCTGCTATCTCTGCTCATTTTCCCACTGAGCAGTCTCTTTTTCTCACACCCCTTGATCAAACAGTTCCTAAGAGGGGCTAGCAACTTGAGGCCACCCAGATGAGCACCAATCCCAGCTTGGGACCTTAACTTTGTGTTGGAAAAGCTCACCCTGCCCCCCCCTTCGAACCAGTTTCTTCTGCAGAGCTAAAATTTCTCTCCTGGATGACAGCTTTCATTCTGGCCGTCACTTCAGCCAGAAGAGTCTCCAAGCTGCAAGTACTCATGGCTGTGGAACCCATCATCATCTTCCGTGCTAACAGGGTATCCCTCAGGGCTAACCCATCTTTCATGCCCAAGGTGGTGTCCAGTGTGGCTCTCAACCAATCCATTCATTTTCCCACCTTTTTTTCCTAATCCCCAGAACAAGGGAGAGAGGATCCTGAGATGTGCACAGACAGCTCATATTCTATCTATACAGGACTAAATCCTTCAGAAAGTCTGATCAATTGCTGGTTAGCTATGCTACAGGGGCACTAGGCAAAGCCATCTCCAAACAAACCATTTCCAAATGGTAGCACACTGCATCCATTTCTCTACAAACAACATGGAAATCATTCCCCAAGGGGGTCAGGACTGACTCCACCAGAGCAGCCTCCACCTCTGCAGCTTTCCTCAGAGGAGTCTCCACCAGGGACATCTTAGAGGCTGCCACCTGGACCTTTGTTCACACTTTTACCAAACATTACCACCTGCCTCTCTTCTCCAAATCCAAGGTTTGCCTTTGCAGCCTTGCAGGGCATCCTAGCCAGCCCCTAGTTTCCTTGAATGCCTCCACCCATTTCCTCATCTTTGGGAATCAACCCAAATGTGATGACTGAAACACAAAGAACATAGTACAGTTATGTACACTTACCGTAAATGTAGATGTTCAAGTGTATTCACTGTTGCAGTCCTGGTTTTCCTTCCTCCATCCCCCTTTTTTCTTCTCGTTCCTTACAAGGGACATATTAGTATTTACTTTCTACTGGTGGGGTTCTTCCACCAGAACCTGGCTCCTACTTGGGGGCTCTTCACAGGCTAGGCCAAGAAAAACTGATGTAATGGCTTACTTTATACTACTGATGACCTGACATCAGTCCTGAAGTGATGGCAACCAATGCAAAAATACTAAGCCTCTGGTATTCGGGCCGGGCAAGGGCTACTCTGGCAGGGATAACCCAAATGTATGACTGCAACAGTAACATCTACATTTATGGTAAGTGTACACAACTGTACTTTCTTTTATCTCTCTTATAATACTTAGTACTTCAAATACAGTTGGTTTAGATTTTGATTTCTGTTGTGTAATAACTGCTTTTTTGGCAGCCAGCAGAATTAAACTTAAGTCAGGCAATTCATGTCTTGTTTCCCAGCTCAAAAGAATAATTTCCTTAGTTATAGCCATTTGCTTCCCTGTATTTTTGACAGAATACCTTCTAGGGAATTTTTAAAATCTGCCAACTCATTAAATTCAAAAAACAAAGAAAAAAAAGTTCTCAATTACCTCTTTCCTCCGTACCACACTTGCAACATTTGAGATGTACTGGAGGAAAAATTCTTAGAGTATAACAATACCTATGCAAACAATTTCAACCAAAAATTCTAAACCTAGACATTGTTTCATACTTGGGAGCCATGTATATGTTATACCATTGTTGCCTTGTCAATTGCTTTGCCAGTCTCTTCCCAATCTTTTCTAACCTCCTCTGATTGATTTTTATAGTTGTCATGCAATATTTTATATGCCCTACTACTAGTTATCCATTTTAAACAGCAGCTTCTGTTCTAGATGCGACTAGAAACTTATTTTAATATTTTATTCTTGACAGTAATTCCTGTGGAAATTTCTGCTTGTCGTAGTGTTTGTTTGGCTTCTGTCTTTGACAAATGCTTGGTTTTCTCTTAGAAGTGCAGTGTGTGTGTGTGCTGGTAACACTAGGGGCTCATACAGAAAGACTTTTTACTCTGCTTTATTTTCATGTTTTGACAGGAAAATGTTGCAGAACTTGGATTTTTCAACATTCGTACATTATTTATGTATGATTCTGCTCTGTGTGTTTTTAACATCAAATTATGATTTTGCCTCAATTGTTTGAATGTACTGTGGAGGTTTCACTCTCTCTAACAAGAAAATAGTGTAAATTTCATTTAAATCTTAATCTGAAGTAGTTGACTTCATTCATTCTGCACATAATGGGTATACGGATCCGATTCAGATCTGAGCCGGCAAAACTTTTCAAGCATCAGCTCCGAGCTCCTCCCTTACCTATATTGCATCACTTCCTCCTATCTAGCCCCAGATCTTGTTTGCTGCTCTGAGTCAGCATCGTGGTCTCTGAGCTCTAAGCAAGGTGGTAAGGTTTTTTGGTCTTTTTGGCAATAGTTGAGTGTGAGTACCTTTCCCTTTTTCTTTCCTTCGCATTGGTCGTCCTGTTGTAAAAAAAAATAAATAAAATAAATAGTTAGTTTTAAGTGTTTTGTTGTGTGATACTGGTTTCACGCCTAGGTTCAATCCCTGTAAAGTGTGTGTGTGTGAGTGGGCCATTAGTGCTTGTACTGCTTCTACTATGGCTGAACAGCCTAAGGTTGTATTTAAGAAGTGCACAGAGTGTGGTCATAAGCTCTCACCAGCCGATGGCCACACTCTGTGTGTTCTATGTTTAGGGGTTGCCCGTCTGTCTGCATCCTGCGACATTTGTTCAGGCTTTAACCCTAGGGCGTTGAAGGATCGTCGGGCTAAGCTTGTGTCTAAGGGTCTGCTGCCAGCTTCTACCCTGGAGTCTGCCCGTCTCCTCCCTAGCCAGTGACACTGTGCAGGCAGGGACTCAACCTCCCGCCAGGCCTGTTTCGTCAGTCGTCCCAGAGAGGTAGGGACAGAAGGGAGAAGGAGAAGCTCCACAAAGAGAGGGACAGGCCCAGGAAAAGATCACCGGACAGGGAGTCTTTCTCCAGCCCCTCTTAAAAGGTACCCAGGTCTTGTTCTCCTCAGCTCCGCTCTCACCATTTCTAGCCGGAGCCGACGGAGTCTTCGGAGCCGAGGCACTCCCCTCAGATCCGGCCCAGACCCGAGTTGGTCGCTTCCTCCAGGTCGACTCGGAGCGTCTCCGACCTTGATATGGACAGGCTAATGAGGAGGTTCTTTCAGAACCAGATTCAGATGGGGGTCTTACCAGGGCCCTCTCCCATTGGAAAGGTCCTCCATCTTCAACTATGTTCCACCCTATTGCTCCTTCCCCGATCTGACCCGATGCTTCGGGGTTTTCAGGTCCGAGACCTTTTGGAGCTGTTAGGTCGGTGCTGATGGTTCTAGTGTCCTCGACACCGGCCGTTGCCTTGTTCCTCAAATCCGATCTCTGATCCGGTGGACTCTCGGAGCCGTGGTTGGGGAGTCGGACCAGAGGGTCGAGATCTCGCTCTTTCGGATCCCAGCCTCGGTGCCCGGACTACCCCATCGGCTCCAATCCCTGCTTTGGTGCCGGGGAGCCTCATCCTTGCATTCTATGGAGGTGTGTGCTCTCCATCAGCATTCGGGGCAGTGGAAAGGGTTCTCTCCCAGGGGTTGAGACCACAGCTCACCTACTCGGATCCTACCCAGACCCCTCTGATTTTGGATTCTGCTCCCATTACTCTGTCGCAGGGACAGCCCGTGCCAAAGCAACCCCAGGTTGTTCCACTCAGGGAACCCCTGGAGGCTTACGAATCCTCTCCAGAGAGTCCCACTGGAGAGGAACCTCGTAAGCGCAAGTGTAAGAGGAGGCACTTTGACTCCCCTGAGTCCATTACCACTGGTACGGACTTGGATGAAGGAGAGGGTTCCCCCAGATCACCTACCGAAGACGTCTCTGTCGGAGACATTATGGAGATCCTCTGCCAAAGAGGAGGTTGGTCAGCCCCCAAACCCTCTGCGGATGAGTCCATATTCCTGGCGGCCTTTGGCACGGGCCCATCTACTTCCTGGGTCTCCCCTCCAGCGGACCCTTTGGTGGACGTCCTCAGCAATAGGGCATGGAAAGATCCTGACACCAATGAGCCTATACCCAAAAGGCCAGACAAAATTCTTTCCCCGCCGTCAGACAGGCAGGCATGGTCTAAAGGAGCCCCGATAGACGCTTTGGTGGTTGCAGCTGCCACAAAGAAGGAACTGGCACAGGAGCGTTCCTCTGATGTTCTTCATGTTTCACTGTTGCAGTCATAACTGTAGGGTACTCCTGCCAGCAGGCAGCCTGAGGTCGGCCAGAATATCAAAGTCTGGGTCCGGCGTCGGCTGTATCAGCAAGTACCCTGACATCAGAAAGCATGGGTATAAAGCTGAAAGCCGACGCCATCTTCTCCAGTCTTTCTTGCCGTGTGGTGCAAAGCAGTTCGCTAGTTGTTGGTTGGCGTTTTCAAGACAACGTGGTGTGATTGTCGTCTGTCCGAAGTTTTCTACTTCTCTTCTCAAAGCTAAGTACCCCATTGGGGAAACCTTTTTCTTGCTCCTCCGATGTCAGAAAAAGTTAATAATTGTGTATCGTGTGGAAAACAAATACCTCATAAAGATTTCCACTCTTACTGTCTACCTTGCTTAGGCCCTGACCACGACGTTTCTTGCTGTCGGTTCTGTGCCAGGTTTAATTCTCGCACTATCAAGCGTAGGTACGATTGGGCCTTGAATTACTTCGGTAGACGATTTAATTATAGGACGTCTTCTGATACTTTACCGACTACCGGAATACAGAAGAAACGCAAAGACAAGGACAGGCCTCCGAGGTCCAAACATGATACTTTGCAGCCGGAGCCAGCTTCGGGTTCGGCGGTCGTCAGTGAGGCACTTTTGCAGCCCCTGTCGTCCGCCACTTCAGAACCGATGGCCGACATGGACTCCCATGGGGAGCCATCTAGGCCTAGTAATTTGTCTGCTGCAGGACCTTCGGACGTCGCTCCTTCAGATGGGTCCGGAACCGCTGTGCAGGTACCGGCTTCTGAGGGGGTCTTCAGGCCTTCACATATTACTATTTCCACAAAGACAAAGGCTAAGTCAAAGACTCCTGTTAAACCCAGACTTTCTGCTCAAGCTTCTTCGGATTCAGCTCCTAAGACTCAGAAGCAATTACTACGGATGGCTGAGGATTTATTAACTATGATTAGGGGCTCTCACCCTCCTCCTGAGAAAAGGCCTAGACAGGATATTCCTTATGATTCCTCTGATCAGGCTTCTGTATCTTCTGTTTCTTCCTCTGATCAGGATTACTCTTTTCCTCCTTATGAAGATTCGGATGCAGAGGATTCTGTTCCTCTGCCTCCCCTGAAGATTTCTCTTTTGGGGAAACCTTGCATGAGATGAGGGAGCATTTTCATTGGGAAGGTCAGGATTATTCTGCTTCCAAAAAGAGACTTAGGGAATTTCTTCTTCTCCCTCAACACAGGCCTTTAGCTATTCCTCCTGTACTTGACATTGTGGATGATGCCTTCTCTGAAGCTAACTTGAATCCTGATTCCATGCCGCCTGCTCCTTCTAAGCCTGATAGATTTTACAGGGTCCCTGATTCCCATCAATTCTTATTTAAGAACCCTTCTGCTGATCCTGAAACTATTTCGCAGGGTTCCAAGGCTGCTAAGGCCGCCTCCTCTAAGAATACTATCCCCTCTGAAAAGGATTCTCCTGCCTTGGACAGGTGGGGCAAAAAGGTTTATACTTCAGCTACCCTTTCTATCAGAGCTTTAAATTGCCAGTTTCACATGTTTAAATATCAACAGTTTCTTTTATCTGTTTTAAAACAAAGGCTTTCTACCTTTCCTGCATGTGCTGAGGACAAGGAATTACAGGATGTGTTGCATGCAACTGAACAAGTTAGCAAACATAGTTTACATTGTGGTTTTGATGCCTTAGAGGCTTCTTGCAGGGCGGCTGCCTCTGGTACTGTTATCAGGAGACATGCTTGGCTTCGTGAGCAGAATTTACCTGAACAAGTTAAGGCTAAATTGCTAGATGCCCCTGTTCAGCATGATGTCTTATTTGGATCTAAGGCTGAGGAGGTTATTAAAAAGATGGAAGAAAAAGCCAAGTCTATGCAGACTGTAAAAGATTTTTTGCAAGTGCAGCCTCCTAGATTTTCCAGAAATTGGCCGTCCAAAAATTGGTCTTTACCCACTTCTGACAGGCCTCAAAGGGGAAGATATAGATGCTCCAGAGGTCGGGCGCAGGCTCAGGCCTCTTACAGATCTAGACAGTGGACTGCTTCTTCACCTAGAAGGGGAGAAGACAGACCTCAAACCCAAAGAAAGCAGACCCAATGACTCCCTCTGTTGGGCTTCAGGTCCTCTTTCCCTGGATACCCCTCTCGGAGGAAAACCTTCTCTTTTTTACCAAAATTGGACTCACATTACCCAGGACAAATGGGTGTTAGACGTGATTTTGAAAGGCTACAGATTCCACTTTCACACTCTGTCAAGGCCTTCCGGCTGGCCAGATCTGCCAAAACATCAGTGGACAGAGGCCTTAAATCAAGTGGACGCTTTATTAGCCTTAAGAGCCATAGAACCTGTTCCATCTCTAGAGGTGGGGAAAGGTTTTTACTAAAGACTTTTTCTGGTCCCAAGAAAACAAAACTCCTGGAGACCTATTCTGGACCTCTCAATATTAAACACCTTTTTGGAAATTCCAAAATTCAAGATGCTTACACTTCAACAACTTCTTCCAATGCTCTCACAAGATGCTTGGATGGTAACATTGGACTTAAAAGAGGCTTACTTACACATCCCCATAAGGCAGCAATGCAGAAAGTACCTCAGATTCAAGGCAGGCTCGAGACACTTCCAATTCTCTGTACTGCCATTTGGCTTATCTACTGCGCCCAGAGTTTTTACCAAATGCCTGGCTCCAGTAGTAGCTTACTGCAGACTTCAGGGGATTCAGATTTACCCCTATCTGGACGACTGTCTAATTCAGGCAGACAGCAAAGACCTTTTACTTCAACACCTGCATTTTGTTCAACATCTTCTCCTACTACTGGGATTCTCAGTGAACACAAAAAAGTCACATTTGATTCCTTCTCAACGAATGACCTTCTTGGGAGCTCTTTTACACACAAGTTTACAGATGGCCTTCCTTACTCCAGAAAAACAGTTACAGCTGGCTTCAATCTTCAAGACCTTGGCAACATTGACTCAGCTCACTGCAAGGAAATTCCTGCAGGCTTTGGGCTACATGGCCTCTTGCATCCTGTTGATTCCAAATGCGAGGCTTCACATGAGGAAACTTCAATGGTACCTAAAGAGTGTATGGTCTCAGCATTGCCACAGTCTGGATACAATGATTCCACTGATTCCCTGCCTCCAGAAGGAATTCCTTTGGTGGTCCAGGGCGTGTGTTTTGAACAAAGGGAAGCCCTTTCGTCTTCCTCAACCTACTCAGATCATAACCACGGACGCCTCGGATTATGCTTGGGGAGCTCATTTTCTAGACAAATGCCAACAGGGTTCTTGGACAAACAAACACCTTCTATGGCACATCAACTTGAAAGAAATGTTAGCAGTCCAAAATGCTCTTCTAGCCTTCCAGACTCTTTTGAAGCCAGGACCTCTGCTAATTCGAACAGACAATACCACAGTCATGTGGTACATAAACAAGCAAGGGGGCTCTCACTCTTACCCCCTTTGCAGACTTGCCATGACCTTATGGGACACAGCCCTAAATTTGAATCTGGATCTTCAGGCACAGTTCATTCCAGGAAATCAGAATCTCTTAGCAGACAGCCTAAGCAGAAACATTTTGGATCCTCACGAATGGATGTTGGACCCCAACTTATTCAGCAAGATAACTGCAGTTTGGGGCTGTCCTCAGATAGATCTGTTTGCATCCCATCTCAACCATCAGTTGCCTCTCTTTTGCACCAGGTCCTTCCACAAGACAGCTTGGAAAGTGGATGCCCTGTCCTTCAGCTGGAGGAATCTTTCGGGATATGCCTTCCCTCCTCTTCCTCTTTTGCCTCTGGTATTGCTAAAGATAAAGCTGGACAAACCCAAACTGATCATTTTGATAGCTCCAAATTGGCCTCGTCAGTTTTGGTACCCTACTCTACTGCACCTTTGCTTGGAACCCCCTTGGAGTCTTCCTCTGACCCATTCTCTACTGTCCCAGCATCAGGGTCAGGTATTTCACTCTCAAATCAAGACTCTCTGCCTGGCAGCTTGGCTCATCAAAGGCAATTGATTCCTTCTTCTCTTCCTAAACAAGTTTTGGATATTCTTTTGTAAGCTAGGCGTCCTAGTACAAGGAAATCTTATGCTTCTAAATGGAAAAGATTTTGTATTTGGATGCAGGATCGTGGCTCTGATCCTTTAATACCTGATGTTCCCTCTATTTTACTTTATCTCTCAGACCTTTTGATTAAAGGTCTTTCCATTTCTTCCATTAAAATTCATGCTTCTGCTATTTCGGCTCATTTCAATTGTGATCCTCCCATTTTTTCCCACCAGCTGGTTAGACAATTTCTGAGAGGAGCTAAGAATTTAAGACCTCCTAGATCTCCTCCTGTCCCTCCTTGGGATCTCAGCTATGTCTTGGAAAAGCTTACTTTGCCTCCTTTTGAGCCTGCTGCCTCTGCGGATATTAAGTTCTTATCCTGGAAGACAGCTATCTTGTTGGCCTTGACTTTTGCCAGAAGGGTGTCTGAGTTACAAGCCCTCATGGCCGTGGAACCATACCTCATCTTCCATCAGGACAGAGTTTCCTTGAGGACCAATCCTATTTTTATGCCTAAGGTAGTTTCTAGAGGGGCTCTAAATCAGACTATTCACCTTCCTACCTTTTTTCCAAAACCCCAAAATAAGGGGGAAAGGATTTTGCATTCATTGGACGTACACAGGCAACTACGTTTTTACCTGGACAAAACTAAAGGTTTCAGAAAATCAGATCAATTGCTTATCTCATTTGCTTCCAGTTCTCTAGGTAAAGCTATTTCTAAGCAAACTATTTCCAAATGGATTGCTCATTGAATAAGATATTGTTACTCTCTTTATGGAAAACAGATTCCAGGTACCGTCAGGACTCATTCTACTAGAGCAGCTGCCATTTCAGCAGCCTTTCTCAGAGGAGTTCCTACCAAGGACATTCTGGAGGCTGCCACTTGGAGCTCTGTGCATACCTTTTCCAAGCACTATAATCTCCCTTTGTACTCTAAGTCTAGGGCAGGCTTTGCCTCTGCTGTCTTGCAGGGTCTTCCAGCTGCTCCTTCTTCATAACCTCCTCCCGTGTTCTCAGCTTTGGGATTCTACCCTACAGTTATGACTGCAACAGTGAAACACGAAGAACATAGTACAATTGTGTATACCTACCATAAATGTAGATGTTCGAGTGTCTTCACTGTTGCAGTTGGTGTTTCCCTCCCTCCCTCCAGACCCCTCTTGTTTTTTTTTGCTTACTGTGTTTCCTTTTCCACTACCTTTCTGGTGTATTTGTGTTTCCCTTGGGACACCTTTTGGTTTTATGGGGGCTTCTGACATCAGGGGCAAGAAAGGCTGGAGAAGATGGCGTCGGCTGTCAGCTTTATACCCATGCGTTCTGACGTCAGGGTACTTGCTGATACAGCCGACGCCGGACCCAGACTTTGATATTCTGGCCGACCTCAGGCTGCCTGCCGGCAGGAGTACCCTACAGTTATGACTGCAACAGTGAAGACACTCGAACATCTACATTTATGGTAGGTATACACAACTGTACTTTCATCCACCAGACAGAGTCTAGGTCGATGGATCGTTTCGGGAAGCACATGTACTCGTCAGCGACATTTTCTATTTGTATGCTGAATTACTTGGCACATGTTATCCGACTGCAGCGAGACCTTATATCGGAATTAACTGAGTCGGCCCCGGAGTCTCTGTCGCAGCAGGACAAGCAGTCTTTCACTGCGAAGATGACTACACTGGAATCCGTGACTAATACCTCTATGCGTCTCCTCTCATGCTATGGAGGGAGCCGCTAGGGCTGCTGGTACAGGCGTTGCCTTGATGCGACACGCGTGGATCAGGTTGTGTCAATTTGTGGAACCCTTTAAGGCGTCTTTCAGCAATGCCCCTTTCGATGGATCATCCCTATTTGGGAAGACTGTACGTGGCACACTAACCTAGAGTGAGAAGGACAGAAAGACTTTGTCATCCCTCAGAATCTGCTTCTCTAACCCCCAGAGGTCCTATTCCAGGAACCAAAAGGGGCAAAAGAAGATATGGTTCCGGAAATCACAGTCCTTTCGTGACACACTGGAGTATTCATCCCCCAGAGGCAGAGGGGGACAAGACCGATGCCGTCCCAGAGGCGGAGGGGGTCCCAGAAACTTCGGGTCTAGGGAACCCTTTTCCAACAGACCCGCACAGCAACTCTGAGGGGTTGCCCGGCTGCTCTACTCTAGAGGCAGTTGGGGGAAGATTTTCCTGACATCCAGCGGCATGGGAGTCCATTACTGCAGACCGCTGGGTGTTAAACATCATATCCAGAGGATAGTCTGTCCCCTTCATTTCATGTCCCATTACTCCAGCACGCCTTCCGGATGTTCCACCCACTCACAGGGAGGCTGCAGCTTTAGAGGTTTCGAAGCTGCTACAAAAACAAGCCATCAAGCCGGTCCCCTCGGATCAATCCGGATCAGACATCTACTCCAGGTTCTTTTTAGTGCCAAAGAAGACGGGGGACTTCAGGCCCATTCTGGACCTATCTATCCTCAACCTGTCGGTAGAGAAACAAAAATTCCGGATGGTCACTCTACAGTCCATTCTACCGTTTCTGAGAGTATGCGACTGGATGTGCTCCTTAGACCTCCAGGACACTTACTATCATATCAAGGTCCACATGAGCTCCAGGAGGTTTCTACTCTTCCGGCTAGGGGCCAGTCACTTTCAATTCAGAGTCCCTACCCTTTGGTCTCACCACAGCCCCCAGGGTGTTCACCAAGATTATGGTGGTCGTTGCGGCTCACCTGAGACTTCAGGGCATTCAGGTATTCCCCTACCTAGACGACCGGCTCTTGGCTACATCCACCAAACGTCTCTTGTGTCAGGCCCTACACTACTTCCTCGGTCTGGCTCACAAGTTAGGCATCGCAATCAATGTCAACAAGTCACACCTGGCTCCAGTTCAGATCATAGACTTCATCGGGGCAAGGCTGGATTCGATTCAGTCAAAGATTTTTCTTACCCCGGAAAGGATAGAAAATCTTAGACTCCATGTATCGGCAATCTTGGATCATTTGGTAGTCAAAGCAGCAGATGTTCCCAGGGCTCTGGGTTCGATGGCAGCCGCAATCTCTATCCTCCCTCTTGCATGTCTTCACATGAGGGTCCTTCAGTGGAATCTGGCAGTTCAATGGTCCTGGCTAGACCTTCCGATGGATTTCCATATCCGAATCAATCGGACATGCAGAACGTCAGTACAGTGGTGGCTTCAATCGGCGGACATTTTCGCAGGGCGCAACTTTCTAGGCCCTTCACCTCAAGCCACGGTGACCACGGATGCTTCCTAGCTCGGGGGGGGGGGGGCACTTCCTGGGAAGAACGGTCCAAGGCACGTGGTCTCCTCCAGAGACCAAGCTACATAGTGTCCTGGAGATGAGGGCGGTGCTTTTAGCATTGAGAGCCTTCCACCCTGTCCTACCTCCAGGGACGATAGCCATTCAATCAGACAACATGTCTGTAGTCTGGTATATAAACAAACAGGGAGGGACCCGATTCTACCCCCTTTGTCACGAGGCCATGAGGGTTTGGGAGTGGGCCATATCCACCATCCGGGTTCTCATAGCAACGCATATCCCGGGATGCTCCAACATTCTAGCGGACAGTCTCAGCAGGGGAATCCTTCTGCCTTACGAGTGGTCTCTGAAACAATCAGTGGCGGAGAAGATCTTCCGTGTTTGGGGTCAACCTTGCTGCGATCTCTTCGCATCTCCTTCCAACGCGAAGTGCAGCAACTTCTTCGCTCTGATCCCCCCACCGGGGGATGTCCCCAGGGACGCTGTAGTCCATGCTTGGCCTCCCGGGCTACTGTATGCTTATCCCCCATTACCTCTTATTCCAAAGTTCCTTCAGAGAGCTTGCCGGCTGCAGTGCAAAGTCATTCTCATAGCCCCCTTCTGGCCACGTCAAGTGTGGTTTCCCTTCCTATGGTCTCACCTGTTGGTTCTTCCATGGACTCTAGATCCATACCCGGATCTGATTTCTCATCCGTCGAGCTTGCCCCCTGCCCAACCTGGACAGTCTCAAGCTGACGGCATGGCTGCTCCAGTTCCCATGATCATCAGGACTCCCGGACTTTCATCCCCTGTTAAGAATATTCCAGTAGTTTCTCTTAAAGCCTCCACTAGGAAACTCTACAGTAGCAAGTGGAGACGTTTTTGCATTTGGGCCTCTCAGCACAATCTGAACCTGTTTACAGCCCCCGTTCTGGTCATACTTAATTTTCTGGCCGATCTTTCTCGATCAGGCTGTAGTGCTTCCACCATCAAGGTTCAGCTGGCTGCCTTCTCTAATTTTCATGTGGGTGAAAATAAGGTTTCTCTGTCTTCTGCCAAATTGTGTAAAGCTTTCCTGAAGGGCATTTTTTTTATTGTGACCACCAGTTAAAGAAACCGTGCCCCCCTGGGATCTGACTTTAGTCCTTCAGGCTTTGACCTCTCCACCTTTTGAGCCAGCCGGTTCAGGTCCGATGAAGTTTTTGTCATGGAAGATAGCCTTCTTGGTCGCCATCACTTCAGCCAAGAGAGTTTCAGAGTTGCAGGCTTTATCCTCCTTGCCCCCCTGTTTGGTTTCCCACAAGGATAAGGTTTTGCTGCGTACGAACCCTTCCTTTCTTCCCAAGGTGTCCTCAGCAGCCAATATTAATCAGTCTATAAATTTGCCAGTCTTCTTCCCAAATTTCCAAAATAGAGGTGAATGTAAGCTTCATTTATTGGATGTCCATAGACAGCTTCGTTTTTACCTCCGTAGGACTAAACCCTTACGAAAGTCGGATCAATTGTTTGTATACTTTTCTAAACCATTTTTGGACAAAGCAGTTTTGAAAGTGTCCTTAGCAAGGTCGATAACTCTTTGTATTGCACAGGTTTATAAGGACAAAGGTTTATCTGCTCCTGTTGTATTGAAGGCTCATTCCACTAGAGCAATGGCCACTTCTGCAACTTTCTGGTCAAGAGTTCCGTTAGACGATATCTGTGCGGCAGCAACTTGGTCCAGTTCGCACACATTCAGCTCTCATCATAAATTGGATCTTATTTCTAGAGGGAGAGCATCCTTTGGCTCTGCGGTGCTCCGAAATATCCTTCCATAAGGGCCTCCCAGGAATATTAGTAGCTGGGGACTCTGTCCCATATGTGCAGAATGAATGAAGTCAACTACTTCAGATAAAGAAGTTATGTTCTTACCATAATGTTACATCTGAGTAGTAGACTTCATTCTTCTGCACCTTCCCTCCCTCCATCCCCCTCAATCTTCAGGTTTTTCCTGTTTAGGATTGTGGTTATGTTGCCACTTAGTGCCAGCAAACTCGATCTGGAGCTAGATAGGAGGATGTGATGTAATATAGGTAAGGGAGGAGCTTGGAGCTCGGAGCTGATGCTTGAAAAGTTTTGCTGGCTCGGATCTGAATCGGATCCGTATACCCATATGTGCAGAAGAATGAAGTCTACTACTCAGATGGAACATTATAGTAAGAACATAACTTCTTTTTTTCTATCAGTTTAACATGATTAAAGTATGTAAAGCTAATTTTAAATACTAGTTTGGCACATTGTGTGCTACAATGTTAATTTCTGTAACTTGTAAAAATTCTGAACACATTTAAAAGTTTTGCTGTAATAGTGTCACAGTTTGACAGAGTTTAGTTATGTGAGGAAGAAACGTTAATTACTCATTGTGATACAATATCCAGTACTGCCAGTTTATTATTCTGACTGGTGTACTGCCCCTTACTTGATGGATCTTAACTCTGGTACCCCCCTAATCCAGTTGCACCTAAAAAGAAATAAACAAAACAAAAATATGCCTTAGCCTGTGATTAGTGATTCTGGTGGGACCATTGTTCAGCCTGTAGACCACTTTCCTTTTGCCTCATCTCGCTCCAGTTTGGCTTTGCCAGCCACTATGGAATGGGGGTTGGACACCTCCTCCAGGGCTGTACCAGTGCCTGGCGCAAGTATGGGAGAACCACATTCTTTGGGTGCAGGAGTATTCTGGGGTAAAAGACCCCCCCCCCCTTCCCAAGAGAAACGCTTTGTCACTAGATGTTTAGTCTAGTAGTGAAGTTCACAAGGGGAAAAAAAGTTTCACCATACAGCTGATAATCAGATTATAGCTGTTTATAAGGCTGATGTGGTTTCCTTCACTAAGAGTATTCAACAGACAACTGTTTCTGGTGGCTATGTTTCAATGTATGTCTCTACAGCTAGTCTGGGAGCTAGAGGTCTTTTTGTTTCAGAAAGTAATGATTCTAAGGAGGACGTTGATTTCCTAGATGACACTGAGTCCAGTTGGTCTGGTTCATCTGGTGAACCTGAGTGCAAATCCAAACAAGTGTTCTCTTTTTCCTCTGATGATTGCTAATTATAGGTTTTTCCTTGGGAATAGTTTGGAACTACCCAGAGCTAGACAGGGATATGACCTTATAAAGGACGAGATGCCCAGTTCTGTGGCTATCCTGCCTCTCTTACTGCCCTTGGAGGATGTTTATAAAGCTGCTTGCAGGACACCAATATTTTTTTCTGGCAGTCCCTAAAAAGGCTCAGAGAAAGTATAAGGTTTCCTCAGATATGACAGTTCTCTCTTCTCATTTGACTGCTGACTCAGCTATGGTTTCCCCAGCTGCCTGCTCATATACAAAGTTATTGGTTTCATCTAATCAAGCTGCCCAGTAAGAGGGAAAATGGTTAGATCTTCAGGACAAAGGGATGTCTCTTTCTAGTAATCTAGCCTTTAGATTGTTAAATTATCAAGGATTTATATGGACATTTATTTTAAAATGTACATGCACTTTGGATAGTGGTGCTGCATCCTTACCTGCAGAGCAAGTGTTATATGAATAAAATTGTTGCCAATCTGACTTAGGTTTCGAAACATTCTGTGAGAGATGTGCTTGTACGTGCAGATACAGTCTTGAGAAATGCTGCTTCTGTTGTATTAAGACTTTATGCTTGGAAAATAATCAGAGCTTCACTGATTTATATAAAAGCTGAAAATTGGAATACATTTTTCAGTTCTGAATTGGTGTTTGTGCCTTTTGTTACCCCCTACCCCCACCCACCCTTCCTCCTTCCCAGGCACAACCATGCAGCCTGGCCTCAAATAGTCTCAGACAAATGGGTTCTAAGAATAATTCTGATAGGATACACTTAGTAGTGGATAGAAAATCCTCCTCCATTCAAGGGAATTCCCCCACACCTACCAAAACAAACCATGCAGTTTCCTTCAGTGCTCCATTGCATGGTAGAAGCAGGTGGGTTAAAGAGCCAATGTTTGTGTTACACAAAGGCAAAAGATTGTACTCCCGAATCTTTTTGGTACCAAACAAAGAGCAAGCCTGGAGACTCATCCAAGATTTGTCTTTTCTAAACAACTTTGTAAAAGTTCTGAAATTCAAAATGATCACCTTACAGTCAGTCCTTGTGTTTCCAGATCACTGTTTCATGGTGACTGTAGATCTCATGAACATTTATCATGATATTTCTGTTGCTTCCAGTTTTACATTTTCCTTATTTAGATGACTTGCTGATTTGTGCAGATTTTGTATACAGGTGCTTTGAGTCCTTAAAGAAGATCACATTCCTCCTCTCCCACCTGGGCTTCAAATCGAACCTTCAAAAGTCCTTCCTCATACCCTCTCAATGAGTTGTTTTCTTGGGGTATTGAATAGACACAGTAAAAAGGATGACCTTCCTGCTAAAAAACAAAGTTCTGACTTATCGAGGCATTTTCTTGGATTTCTGTCTCCTAGACATGGCCTCAGTAAGAGATTTCCTCAAAGCAGACCTCCTGGCATCAGTGATCCACATGATACCACTCGCCAGACTACATGAGAGAAATTCAGTAGTACTCAAAGAATTGTTGGAACCAGCACATTTCATCCCTTGAATTTCCAGGTACCAGTATTCAGAGTTTTAAAATAGGAATAGAGTGGTGGAGGGATCAACTGACTCTGACTCCAGGACTCCCTTTATCTGTTCAGACCTCAATCCAATTTGTCCTGACAGACTCGTCAGATTTTACTTGGGGAGCAGTGTCTGTGATACATACATACATACAAATATTTCAAGCATGGGCTTTAATGCCCTTCTATCTTGCCAATATATCAAAACACTTGTTCCTATAATAAGCGCCCAGGCTGTTCTTAAAAATATCTAAACTAGCACTTGCTTTAATGTAATTTGGTAGTCTGTTCCATGCATCAGCTACACTGTCAGAGAATCAATTAGTGCACTTCTCATTCCTATAGAATCTTCTACATAGGTTGGCTGATGATTTTCTAGTAGTTTTTGATAACCCCAAACTTTTCCAGAGGTAGCTGTCTCTAAATGCCCTATATACTTGAATAAGATCTCTTAGATATCTGTAATAGACACTGTACAAGTTCAGATATTTTAGTCTTTCATAATAACTTAAATTTTTACATCCATGGATGCCCTTGGTATATTTCGGCTGTACTCTTTCCAGTTTGCTCATGCTGGTTTTCTTATAAGGTTTCCATGTTGTTATTCCATACTCATGTTTGAGTCTAATGTAACAAACAATGACTTCATCATTTTTGATTTTCTGGACTATAAATCTTTTTATACAGCCTATAGTTCTGTAACTGTCATTAACCATTTAGTTGATATGATTAGAAAATGTTTTAGCTGAATCTACCCTTATACCCAGGTCTTTAAATGAGTCTACACTTTCAGTCACTGTGTGCTGTATTAAATATTCACCTTTCAACTTATGTCTTCCAAATCTCATATGCTTAGTTTTTGATGTATTTATTAGCATGTTATTCTCTTGTGCCCAAATGGTCAATTTAGTCAAGTTATTTTGCAGACGTCTTATCTGTAACGCACGTAATCAGTTTACCCAATTTCAGGTTGTCTGCATATAGACAGTCGAACACCTCAGTTTGCGCAGTTCTTTTTCAATATAATCTAATTTGATTCCAGTATCTCGGGTTACTTGGATGTCACTAGGACAACTTATCACCATTTTGGTTGAGCCAAACTGTTTTGCATAAGATTTTGTAATTATATCTGTAATCTGTTGTGTCTGAGAATAAATTTTATAATCTGCACACCGTTTATCAATTTGTGTGTCTTTACTCCTTCCACATCTTATGTACCTATAAAAAAAGGTTTCCTATTATGCTCAATATCTTTATATAAATTTTCTTCAAATTTTTCTTGATCTTGTCTCACAGTATGCTTAATCTGTTTGCCCAGCTTGTTTATTTCAGTTTTCAAAGTTGTAGTTCGACCGCTCTTCCATTTCTTATATTTTCTGTGTCTCACCTTAACCAGATAACTTGTCCTTATGGAAATATATCCCCCTGATATTGTATGCTTAGATCCTGATAAACATTTTTTTTTTATTTTTTTGCACTCAGTTTCTCTTTCAAAACTTTCCACATTCCATTTACAGTTTTTCCACTGCACACCTCACTCCAGTTTGTTTACATAGTGTTTGTTTTGCTTCCATATATAATCTATAATTAACGTTCTGTACATTGGTTTAGATTTCATTTTGGCAGAATTATCTAGAAAAACTAACCTTTATAACCCCGTGATCACTGCACATCAGTGGTGGTAAAACTTGACTTGAAGTAACTGTAGTTTATTTAGGACACAAACAATGTCTAGTATGTTCCATCCTCTGGTAGTGTTTTTTTTTTTTTTTTTTTTTTTTTTAACAGTCTGAAGCAATTGTTGTTCCTGAACATATGTTGTGAATAATTTTCTTACTAAAGTTGTTGAATCAATATTATTCCAGTCTGTTTCTGGTAAATTTAAGTTCCCAGCTAATATTATTCTTCCCTCCTGTGTTTCATGCAAGAAATGTATGGACTCATGTAGGCTGTCTGCACTTGACTTTGGTGGCCTATACACTCCAACAGTTGTTTTATGTTCCAGGGTTGTCTTTGTCACACTTATGCAGTGTATGTTATTTGTGTCATCGTTGAACATATAATAATCACAGGTCTCATAGTTATCTTTAATCCCTATCATAACACCTCCACCTGATTTTGGTTAGAATGTCTGTTATAGTAGAAACATTTATACCTTGATAGAACTGGTTTCCACTCATTGTTCTTCAACCATGTTTCACAAACAATAACGTCAGTCTTGTGGGCACATGTCAAATTTTCCAGTAAAAAAAAAACTTTATTATTAAAGCTCTTAGCATTAACAACAATCAGAGATGCATCACATGTTGCTATCTGCGAACTGTTAAATTTTCGACCTGGCAAAAATCCTTTCTAGTGTTTGTCAAATATTACAAAATATCTGCTGGGAAAATTATCTTCCCTGATCTTGACAAATGCACGTCACCCGGTCTGAACACGTGTGTCCGACACTAGGCTTGGATGCTGTACACATTTCCATTTTTTAAAACAGGACATTTTTTCCATGTATGTATTTACCCAAAAAATCCTTTCATTCACAGTGACCTGATTATCCTTTATATAGGTGATTTGTATGTTGTAACACCCAGTACAAGCTATACCATCTAAAGAGGGCTGTCAGTTCCCTACTGACAGTCAGATAATCTTTGCGGATAACATCATTTGTACCAACATGAATAAAAACGGATCTGTACTTCCGTACATTAAGAAGTTCCAAGACTTGTCTCATATCTTTTGTTTTTGCTTCTGGCAAGCTTAACACTATTCAATATTCATTATCTTCTCTGCAAATATAAGTATCTGTTCCTGTAATAATTGAATCTCCAATTACAAGAATATCTTTGCTGGCCAGCTCTGAAGAATCTTCAGCTTCTAGTACAGTAACATCTGCTCTATTAATTGTTATGAAGGATAGATCTTCATCACCATTAGTTTTACTAATCCCTCTGTTTTCATTGTGTGTTAAATTCTCATCCAGCTGGTATTGTAAATCCACAGCTTGAGCCATGTAGGCAACATCTGTCTCTCTCTTCTTTTTTCTTTACAGTAATGTTCTTCAATCCTTCCACATTCAATTTTGAGTTCTTCCTTTTCACCTGCCCCTTGCCTCTTTTTTTTTACCTACTCTGTTGGAAAAGTGATGCCTTTTTCTGTAGACTGAAGGTTTTCTGATAGAAAAACATCAATCCCTGTAACCTGTGTGTTCCTTAAAGCATTGACTTTTTACTACGTATTCTCTTTCTTGTACAGTCATTAATCAGTTTCTTTTTCTTCCTTATTTGTTGTGAACTTCTTCCTTTCTTTCTTTTTTTGTTTCCTTCTACAAACTTGATCCTGAGATTACTGAATACTTGCATCCAGAATTCGAGTTATCGGGGCATCTTGTTTCATAGAGGTTGAATGATCTTTGCAGACAATAGATGCATTATTTCCTAAATGTTTTCTATTTCTTATTTGCCTAACATTATTTATTTCATCAGTCCAGTCATTAATATATGAAACAGTACTCCAAGCCATGCCAATTGCACGAGTGCATCAAGTCTGGATTTGCTTCTAACAATGGTAAGCAAATCATCCAACTTTTGACACTAAGAACGCAGATCACTAGTGTGATCAGCTGTTACCTTTAAATATGCATAACATTTATTACACTGTAGAAGATATTTGTGCATTATCAAATCGTTAATTGCATACTCATTTAAGGAATCCATATTCAGCTTCAAACTAATAAAATATTGTAAAAGAAAAGAATAATCAAAAACAGTAACCACAGAATTCAAAGAGAACTTAAAATCAACTTCTATGACAAAAAAATCACACCACCAGTATACAACTAAATAATTAAGTACAGTACAGTTGCTCTGACCATAAAAGTTCTGCAAGCCAGGCAAAAGTTATAATTCCTTCCTATTGCTCGCAGTCGCACTTCTTTTTAACAGTAAAGTTCAATAAATCACAAACGAAAGTAGGATTTTTTAGCTATGCTCAGGTGGTAGTTCCATGTGCAAGGTTTGTGGAGTCCTCAGGACATGCCAAAGCACATAAACATAAAAAGATGTCAGTGATTCATGCCTTAAAATTTCTTAACCACTTATTGACTCCAGGTTCTCTTCTAGTGGTCACAGATAACACTACCATGATGTGGTACCTGAAAAAGCAAAGGGGTACAAGGTCTTACTATCTTTGCCAGTTGGCAATGATGGCCTAGGAGCTGGCTCTTCAGCCTTCTCGGACTCTTCAGGACCTCGTACATTCCATCAGAGCAAAACAGTGGCAGACAAACTAAGAAGAAACTTAGCAGACCCTAAAGAGTGGAAGCGCCATATAGAGGTCTTCCAGTAGTTGATCCAGATGTGGGTAACACTTAAAGTATATCTGTTCACCTCCTTTCGAAACAGATAATTGAAAAAATTCTGTTCAAGACATCCTTGCAGCCATGCTTGGAAGACAGAAGCTGTATCATTCCTGAGGTTAGGATTTTTTTTGTATGTATTTCCATCCTTTCCAATCATTTTTAAGTTACTTCTTAAGATTCAGAAAAATTACCAAAGATCATTTTTGGTAACCCCCTTTTGGCTCAGGCAAAGTTTGCTCTCCCTTGTAATGGAATTGACCAAAGGCAGTTGCCCTAAACTTCCTCACAGACTGGATCTGCTCACACAGCACTAGGAGCAAATGGTTCAACTCCTCTTACAGCAATTGGAGTTGACAGACTGGATGATTTTATTTTGATACCCTTTAGGCAGTTGCTCCATGAGGATGTGCAGCAGATATTTAAGGAAGCAAGAAAACCTACAGCTAGAAAATCTTACATTTACAAGTGGAAGATGTTTTCTAGGTAGTGCCTAGCCAATAACAAAAGGTCCCGAAAGGGTTTCAACCCCTCTGTTTTTTAAATATTTGTGTGAGCTGCTTGGAGAAGGTTTGTCATATTGCTCTGTCAAAGTGCATATTGAGGCCATTTCAGCTTGTTTTGCCCATGGATTCCCTTTCTTTTGTCTCTCTTTGTGATCAAGCAGTTTATGTGAGGAGTATTGCATGAGACCTCCTCGGAAGCAAATGCTTTCTTCCTGGGATCTCAACTTTGTTCTTGAAAAATTGACCAACTCTTTTGGAACCTGTCTCTCAGGCTGATTTACATTTCATTACTTAGAAGACTATTTTATTCATTGCTGACATTTGCTAGACAAGTCTGAGCTGCAAGCTGTCATGGTGAGCCAACCCTATCTGATTTTTCATGAGGACAGAGTTGTGTTATGCACAAGTCTAGCACTCATGCCTAAACCTGTTTCTGAACATACTTTGAGTCATGCTGTCAACCTCCCAGTGCTCTATCCAGATCCAAAAAACGAGAGAAAAGATTCTACATACCTTGGATGGGCCTCGGAAGCTCAGGTACTGCCTTGACAGAACAAAGCCCTTTAGGAATGCTGAAAGCTTGTTTGCCTCCTATATGCGAGGTAAGAAAGGTCACCTTGTTTGTAAGCAAAATATTGTGTGATGATTGTCCTCTGCTATTGATTTCTGTTCACTTCCACTATGATAAACCTATTCCAGGCAAGGTTAAGGCTCACTTGACCCAGGGCTTTATCCTGTTTGATGGCGCATTAGAAGGGCGTGAACTCCAGAAGTAGCAACCTGGTCCTTAGTTCATATTTTCACAAAGCAGTAAAACCTGGATTCCTTTTCAAGGTCCAGAACAGGTTTTGCTTGGGCCATTCTCTAGCAGCTCCTGGAGCTTTAGCATTCCACCTCCTAGGTAAGTTAAGCTTTGGGAATCTACTCAAGATGCCACTGAGTCAGTGGGAATGATGAACATAGTACAATTGTGCAAGTCCTACTTGCCTGTAACATCAGATGTTCAAATTCGTCACTGCCACAGTGGCAGCACCCACCCACCATCTCCTAGATTATGCATAGTTGAGGTGGGTTTCATCATCTTTGATTTAGTTGTTGGATTTACTATTTATATGGTATTCTAACTGACTGTGAATTTGCTCTTGTTAAATAATTCTGGATCTGATGTCAATCTTTATTTAATCCTTGACATATGGGTTCGGTTCTAAACATCAGAACCGAATCGACCATTACTACAGCCCACGAAACCAAAAAAACTCTCGAGATTAAGTCCTACCCAGAATGCTCCTCTCCAATTCACCTCAGATCTCGTTTGAAGCTTCCTGTGACAGACCCATTGCCAATAGCTCTCGAGCTAAGTGAATTATTTTTTTGTTTTTCTTATGAAATTTTCTCTTTTGATAAAGTTAAAGTATTAACTATCACTTTTCCTGTGTAACTACCCTTTTCTAATGGCTTATTTCCGTACCTTTTGGTACTGTCTAAAACCATAGTGGGTAGACTCGTATACCTTAAAAAGTGTGTGTGTGTGTGTGTGTGTATATATATATATATATATATATAAGTGCTTGTACTTCTATCTTTATAGTGCTGCATGCTACATTTTCCCCTGACTTTATTGTGTGTGTGTGTGTGTGTGTGTGTGTGTGCTTGCAGTTGTGCTTACCTATTTTTTACGAGCTAATAAGGGCAAAAGCACTTCTGGTTTTAAGAAATGCCTTAAATGTGAATGAAAGCTACCAAATTCTGATGGACACTCTCTCTTTTTACTGCCTGGGCCCGGTGCACTTTCAGGAAGATTGTTCTGTCTGCCATAGCTTCAGTCCCTGGACCCTGGTAGAAAGGAAGAACAAACTAATTCTGAAGGGGGTGATAAAATCCACCTTTGAAGAGGCCGTCTCTGGTCAGGAGAAGAAAAGTAAAACTGATGCTTCATCCCAGTTATCTTATGCTTCAAAAATTGACAAGTCTAAGAAATGGAGTCGATTAGTGCCAGCTTCTTCTACAGATTCAACTTCAAGAGGCTTAAAACTTTGGTTCCCTCTGTTAGTGCAGAACCTTTATGAACGTTGACAAATACTTCAGTGCCACCCTCGGTGCAGACAGTTTCTCTTTTCCCAGTGCCTAAGTTGTCGGCACAGACTCAAAACCTGTCCATGGAACCATTATCCTCAGTACCGCCTGTCTCTCTTGTACCGATGTCTTCAGACCCTGTAGAAAGTGTTGAATTCTCCTTTCTAGACCATCCAAAGACAAGATATTTTCCATCCATTGACTCTTTTTCAGGTCAATTACCTAGTCCTTTTTTGGATCATACAAGGTGCCCTTCTACCCAATCTAGTTACTCCATCAGAAGCTTAAAAGAAACAGACGTGTTGAGATTTGTAGATCAGCTCCTGGTGGCACAGAGATCTCAGGTGTGTCCTCGGTTCCAGCCCCTCCTGGTGCTGGAACCCTTCCTTCTTCCACTCCTACTAGTCTTTCTCCTCTGACCTCCATTGTGGCATTAGAGATTCCAGCTCTGACCTTACTGGTGCTGCCCTCTCTGTTCCGGCTAGATCACCATCTCTGGTACCGATTCCAACACTGAGTTCTTTGGCACTTTTAGAGCTGGAGACCTCTCAGGCTCATGGCTATGCTTATGGTTCTGAGGGGCAGGACCTGACTCCAGCTTTTTCAGAGCCATCCATGCACTTCTGCACTTCAGCACGCATTAGTTCGAACCCGGCTTTGGCCTCTGGAGAGATTTCTTCGGAGCAGGGGTGACCACGGTTCTGAGGCAGCCCATCTTGGTTCCGGGCTCCTTTCCCTCTTCGGTGGGGGGGGATCTGTATTACAGGCCATGGAGAGGGCTTTGTCCACTGTGTACATTCAGTCGACTCTACCCCAGTTGGAGCAGTTTCCTGCCCCTTCCCCTTGTCCAGAGCCTCAACCAGTTCCAACACCTGGACAGCAAGCGTTGAAACTGCAGGAGTCACCTATACAGGTTTTGTCCTCTTGTGACACCTCCCCAGATCATCCCACTGAGGAGGTTCCTCAGAAGAGGAAGTGCAAGAGCAAACACTTAGATTCCCCAGAGGAATCCATCACAGAGGACACTGATTACGATGGAGAGGGTTCCTTACTGTGACCCCCCCCCCCCCGTCTCCTTTGGAGATGTCCTTTAGATCCTTAAGCAGAAGGGTGGCCTGACATTGCAAATGCCCTCTTTGGAGGAATCTGTGTACCTGTAGGCTTTCAGCGCTCGACCATCTACCTTTTGGCGTACTCCACCCAGCTGACGAGCTCATTAAGTTGATCTTGCAATGGGCGTGGAAGGCTCCTGATGCTATTGAACCCATCCCCAAGAGACCAGACAGAATTGTTACTGCACTGGAGGATCATCAGTTTTGGGCAAAGGGATTGGAGGTAGATTCCATGGTGGTAGTGGTGACCACAAAAAAGGAACTGGCAGAGGAAAGTTCCATTATCCATCCTCCCAATAAGAGAGTCTTTGGCAGTGGATAGGTTTGGAAACCGTGTTTACCTTCATTGACTTTTGTATTGCAGTCTTTGAACTTTATAGCACACTTCACCAGACTCCAAAGGGATCTGATTAAGGAGTTATCAGATACCCTGGCAGGAGTCGTATCTGATTAAGTCCAAGATAAGGTTGCTTCTTAGTTGGCCACCCTAGAGTCCATTTCAAATTCGTCCATCAGGCTCATAGATGCAGCCGAAGGGATGAGCAGAGCAGCGGGATCAGGTGTAGCCATAGGGAGACTCACCTGGATGCGCTTGTGTGAATTTGTGGAGCCATTGAAGTCTTCCTTCATCAGTGCCCCCTTTGACAGATCTCTTTTTGGTCCTAAAGTTTGATAAACTTTTTCCAGGTCTGAAAAGGATGGAAAGACCCTTTTTGCAGTAGGTGTATGTTTTTCTACTCCTCAGCAGTCCTTTTTAAGGAACCAGAGGAGCAGCAAAATGTGGTTCAAAAGCATCCCAAGGAGCTTTCAAGGACATGTGGCAGTGGCTCCCCAGGGGCAGAGCGGGAGCTTTAATGGAAGCTGCCGTCCACGAGGCAGAGCTGGTCCACAAAAATCAGGTTTCCAGGGATACTTTTCCTGAAAGGAGGCCTGATTGCCTTCCTCTGGAGGCAGTCAGGAAGAGTTTATCCCTGCAGCAACACACCTGGCTTCAGATAACTTTGGGTGTTCGAGTGCAGCGGATTATAACCAGAGGCTACACCATACCCTTCATTCTAACTCCCCACAATTGCAAGAAAATCCCCAATGTTCCATCCAGTCAGTGGGAACCAGCAGTTGTAGAAATACATAAACTGCTAGAAAAAGTCATCCAAAGGGTCCCACCAGACCAGATGGAATCTGGAGTTTACTCAAGATTCTTTTTAGTGCCAAAAAAGATAGGGGACTGGAGACCAGTTTTGGATGTTTTGAACAAATCTGTTCAACAGACAACATTCTGGATGGTCACAGTTCAGTCTCTTCTCTTTTTAGGGAAAGATAATTGGATGTGCATGATAGAGCTCCAGGCTGCGCATTACCACATGAAAACAGACACGCACTCCAGGAGATTTCTCAGCTTTCAGCTGGGGAGCCAGTCATTATCAGTTCAGAGCTCTGCCCTTTGATCTCACCACAGCCCCCAGGGTGTTCGCCAAGTGCATGGCAGTTGTAGCAGCTCACTTGAGACTGCAAGGATTCCGGGTGTTTCTGTACTCAGACGATTGACTCATTACCACTCCCAGCTGGCATCTTCTAGAAAAAATTAATTGAATACTTGATTTTAATTACTTAATTGTATTGAGATTTGAGGGTATTTAAGGGCTGGCTTGACATTTTATGTTTGTTCTGAGGAAGTCCCTAAGGATAGGGAAGAAAGCGCTCAACGTCTTTTAGTCAATAAACCTGTTTGGTATTTGGATTTCCTGGCGTTATTTGTACAAGTTGGTTAGTGGAGTTGTTCTGAAATTGGTCTGTTTGCCATGTAGGGGTCCAGTTCGAACACAGATGTCTTGGCTTTACTTCAACAAATCAATGAACAATTGGCAGTACACACCACACAGTTAAGATCTCTGGTGGAAAAACAGTGTGTCTACAAGTATTTTCGGCAGTTTTAGGACTGCCCTTAACCCAGCTGTCAGGAACTACACAGCCCATACAAACGGTATGTGAAACAGAGGGAGTTCAACCCAGGATTAATGTCAGTTTTACTGTAAGAACTAATGGTGAGCCCAATATGGATTTTAGTTCCTAGAAAAATAAAGGCTTTAATTTCCAGGAGAATTTATTTAACGATTCGGGCAATGAACTGGGTAATATACCTAGAAATATGAGTTTAGTAGAAAAATTGGGACAGTTTAAAAAAGATTTGCTTGTATATAAAAAATTACAACTTGAAAATGCTTATTTAGCAAGAAACCTGGACCTCAAACAAATTCCTCGAGGTCTCAGGTTTTGCAAATATCTTAACGGTACAAGTGAAAATGTTGATATGTTAAAAGAATTACATGAACTGTTTGATCGGATGGGGCTGGAGCTCCTAAAATAATGGTTAAATTCAACACTAAGGATTTAGAAATGATTTCTCAGAGACTTGAAACGAACAATAACTTAATCCGAGGGGATTTGCTCTTTGACCAATGCCAAACCAACTATAATAATATCTTGGGTAAAGTAGATGGCATTTGCAATAATATATTTTTACGCAAATGCAAAAAGTTCAAGAGAGACTTAGATGAATATGCAAATGAGAAAGTGTACCCATTGTCGGTGGGAAACCATGGTTTACGAAACGAGAAGGAAGTGACGTCCAACCAGAGAGCTCATCAAGACCAGCACTTTAACTGTTTGAATTATAACGAAGGAGATCTGAGGCATTCCGAACGCTTACATGAGAAGGGGCAACAACGTGTGGGGTCTTTTTTACGGGAAGGGGAGACGTCCTACAGTTATCAAGGAGCTAGACCGAAAATGCAGACAGCAGAGATTTCAGAAATAAATCTCTTGGATATATCATTCAATGTGGAAGTAGACAAACTTTTTGAACAACCCTTTCGGAAGCAAGATAGTGGCCAACAGAATGGAAATGGTGAGTTTGAAGTAAAAGATGTTTCAAACAACAACAATTTGGGAGAAAGTACTTTTGAATATTGTAATGTTGTTGATTGTGTTTATGAAAGAATAGATTTAGAACTGTTTTTAGATGTAATAGAAGGGGCAGGTCTACCACAAATCATACACAGTACAGCCCAGGACTTTAACATTTATAATTACTCTAGTAAATGTTTGAACACTGAGCATGCAAACTTGTTGGCAAAGGGCTTGACCTTTGTGCCAAGTAGGAACAGGAATATTGTGGAAACGCTTATCAATGTTGAGTTATTTGTACATAAACTCAATTGTAAAATTGTATTTAACAATGCTGCTGAAAGTGAATGTGCTGCTGTAAAAAAGCCTAGTATTTTTAATCCCTCTAATAATCATCTCACGGAGGCATTTGAGAGAATGTGTGAAAATGATATAAGGGATTATTTTAAGGGACCAAGAGAAGTAGTATTTAATATTTTAAATAAATATGAATACGGACTATTAATGGAAATAGCCAATGATGATAAGATCCGTGTAATGAGACCTGATAAAGGCAACAGAATTGTAGTAATGGACAGGTGTGATTATTTAAACAGTATGAATGCATTATTTATGGAAGGAACATATAGTGAAAGTTCCTTGATTGAGGTAAACATGTATAGACTGATAGACATGGCACTGGATGACATGGTATATCAGGGCCAAATAAGAGAAGACGAGTATAAATATATGAAAAAGTGACCATCCAATGTTATCCAATATCTTTGGTATCCCAAAATTACATAAAGGGTTAAAAAATCCCAGTTTTAGGCAAATTGTAGACGGTAAATGTTCTAAGACTTTCTTCATTAGTAAATTTTGGATATTCACTTACAAAAAGGTTTAAATACGTTCTCCTATATTAGTAAGGACTCTTGGAACTTTCTGGAGAAATTAAATTCAGTGGAGGTAAGTGAAGATATGTATTTAGTCGTAATAGAGGTTTGTAACCTCTTTTCAGTCACACCTCACGATGTAGGATTAACATGGCTGGAGGTTCAATTATTAAAGACACAAATGTATGATCAAGATCAGGTTAACAAACTGCTGGCATTAATGGAATTAGTACTAAAAAATAATTTGGTATTTTTTGAAGGCCAATACTTCAAACAGGCAACCGGCGTGGCAATGCGGGCAGCCTGCGTTCCGGTGTTTGCTAACTATGTAATGGCTTTCTGGGAGCAGGGGTTTGATTTCCACAGTAGATATTCAACCATGATTCATCACTACATGAGATTTTTTGGATGATATTTTTCTGATTTGAAAGGGATCCGAGGATATGTTAAAAGAAGTTGTCAGTGGGACATAGGTTCATAGGTTGGTACTAGGCTATCGGCCCTAAAGCCTATACAAGCCTAGCCATAACAATTCCATGGCTATTTCTTCCCACACTATTTACTTCCCAGTGTATTTTTTAAAATTTACACACCAATATAGTATGTAATCCATTTCTTATTTGGACGTACATCTTATTATAGACAAGGCTAATAAAAGTTTGGTTTCTGAAATATATCGTAAACCCACTTTTTCAAACTCGTATTTAAAGTTTGATAGTTGGCACCCTTATCATCAAAGACAGTCCATTATTAAGGGGCAACTAGTTAGGGCTGCCAGAATGGTGAGTGATTTGGAAAAATTTAAGGAAGAAGTGTCTTTCATTAGTAAAATGTTTGAGCATAGAGGTTATCCCTCACAATTATTGAAATATATCACAGAAGAAATTATAAAAAAAACGTATGGAAGGAATATTTAAACCAATTTTGAGGGGTAATAATATGGGTGAGACACTGGCAGTCACTACATTTAGGAATGTTACAACAGATCAGAAAAATATGAAAATGAGTTTCATTACAACGTTTAATACAGATTCACTTAGTTGTTGAAACCATAAGGAGGAATTGAGATATTTTACAATTAGATCAACAGATATCAGAAAAGGTTGGTAAGATGCCAACAATTGTGTATAGGAAAGATAGATCATTCAAACAAATATTGGAGGCAGGTATATCCTATAATAAGGTGGAACCGTGCAGGGTAAAAGGAAATTTTAAGTGTGGGATGGGAAATTGTTGCAAAAATATGTTGGAGAAAGGACAGTGTTTAAGGGTGAATGGCACACACATTGATATATTTGGACATTTCAACCGTAACAGTAAAAATGTTGTATATTTAGCAAAGTGCCAAAATTGTCCCACATTTTATGTGGGAAAAACATGGCGTATGAAGGACAGATTTAATGAACATTTATCTGATATAAAACATAAGAGGATGACAAATGCTCTATATAGACATGTACACCAAAATCCTGAGCATTTATTTAAATTTATGGTCATACAACAATTGATCAAAGATTTACAAGAAATAATGAACAGATTTTCATTTAGATCTATGTGAGTCGAAGTGGCAACTGAAGCTGGATGCTACAAAACATCCAGGAATAAATGAAAATATCAATATAGTATGTCTATTAAAATTGAAACGTATCCAAGGTTAATGTGCATATGATAAAAGTATTTAATAAATATACACATTTTTAATTATTCATTTATTATTCATCCTATATATATTTTTTAAAATGTGTGAAAGAAATTTTTGTAACATCTGTAATATATATATATATATATGTATATATATATGTGTGTGTGTGTATATATATATATATATATGTGTGTGTGTGTGTGTATATATATATATATATATATATATATATATATATATATATATATGTGTGTGTGTGTATATATATATATATATATATATATATATGTGTGTGTGTGTGTGTGTGTATATATATATATATATATATATATGTGTGTGTGTGTGTGTGTGTATAGATATATATATATATATATATATATATATATGTCTCCAAAAGTCTTCAGTGTAGTTCAAAAAAAGCAAGAGCCAGCAAAACAGTGACAATAAGGTTTATTATTGTACAGTAGTTTATCCCAAGTCAGCCCCAGGCCCTAGTGACCACGGACACCTCCCAGATGAGGTGGGGGGGCGTGTTATCTGGGCAAGGCTCTTTAAGGCACTTGCTACCTCATGGAGGCCAACTTGCATATCAGTGTTCTAGAGCTGAGGGCTGTACTTTGTGTTGGAAGCCTTTCAAACTGCTCTCCCCTTGGGAACAATTGCGATTCAGAGAGACATTGTGTCAGTAGTTTGTACATCAACAAGCAGGGAGGAGCCAAGTCTTACCCCTTTGTCGAGAAGCTCTGAGTTTGGCAGTGGGTGATCTCTCCCCACTGCTTTCTACTAGCAACTTGTATTCCAGGGAGTTCCATTGTGATAGCAGACAAACTAAGCAAATGCATTCTTCTGCCTCATGAGTGGTCTCTCAATCCCAAAGTGGCGGAAAAGATTTTGTCACTGGGGCCAGCCTTGCTGCAACCTATTTACATCTCCCCTGAACAACAAGTGTAGCAGCTACTTTACCCTGGTCCCCGAAGGACACTCTCCTGTAAAACTGGCCCTCCAGACTCTTGTACACCTTTCCCCCGACCCTTTAATTCCTGAATTTCTAAAGAAAGCGATCGGGTTGAGGAGCAAAGTAATTATCGTTACCCCATCTGGCCTCGACAAATTTGGTTCCTTTTTTTTGGCCTTATCTGATTCAACGACTGTTGACTCAGGACCCATATCTCCTATCCCTTCCAGAGGGATTAGTTCAAGCAAACCTTCAAAACCAAGCTTACGGCTTGGCTTCTCCAGTTTCATTGATTGCCAGGTGTAATGATCTTTCTTCTCCAGTTCATAGGATTATGTTGGTCTTCAATAAACCTTCCACCAGAAAACTTTGCAATAGTAAATGGAAGAGATTTTCATACTGGGCTTTTGATAATAACATTGATACCTTCTCCACTCCCATTGACAAAGTTTTAAAACGTTTTGCTTTGCTCTTTGAAGGAGGAGTTTCTTCCTCTACTATCAGGGTTCACCTAGTGGCTATTTCATACTTTCACAGTGGTTTCAAAAATATTCCCTTAAACTTTGCAAAGTGTTGTTAAAAGGCACCCTGATGTTATGACCTCTGTATAAAGATCCATTTGCACCTTAGGATCTAAACTGTGTATTACAGACAATAGTATATTCCCCCTTTGAACCTGCTGCCAACTGCAACCTGAAATTCTTATCTTGAAAACTATATTACTTGCAAACCACCATATTAGATATTTCACAAAGACTTGGTCTCCTTGAGAGCAAGCCCTTCCTTTTTACCAAAGGCGGTATCAAAAGCAAATATCAATCAATCACCTTACCAGTATTCTTTCCTGTTTTCTCAAATAAAGGTGAATACTGTTTGCGTTTGTTGGATGTGCATAGACAATTGTGTTTCTATCTCCATAGAAGAAACGATGTAAGAAAAATTGACCAACTGTTTGTTTCCTTTTCAGCTACCAGAACGGGTGACCCAGTATCTAAGGTCACCTTGTCTAGATGGCTAAAAGATTGTATATTCTTCATATACAACAAGAGAAAAGTCAAATTATCTGTACCTGTACACTCAGCTAGAACCATAGCTACTTCAGCAGTCTTTCATTCTAAGACATCCATGGACGAAATGTGTGCAGCAGCAAAATGGGCTATTCCACATAACTTTATTACTCATTACAAATTGGATTTGGTCTTGAGGAGAAGAGCATCATTTGGTTCTATGGTGCTTAAGAATATAATTCCGTGAGTCCTCCCAAGATTTAAGGTAGCTGGGGACTCTGTCCCATATGTCGAGTATTAAATGAAGATTGATAATATCAGATAAAGAAGTTATATGCTTACCATAACATTTTACCTGTGTTGTCCATCTTCATTTATCCTTGACTCCCCACTCTCCATCTTCCTTCCATTGAGAACTCGTGATGGAACGAATTATAGTCCTAGTATGCATTTGTTTCATATATGACACCAGATGTGGTCTCTGTAAATGTTAGGGTTATATTTTCTGCCTTTTTATGTCAGCAAACTTGATCTGAAGTGAATTGGAGAGGAGCATTCTGGGTAGGACTTAAGCTGAGAGTTTTTTTTTGATGTTCTGATTATGACATTAATAACAGCATATTAGCATGCAATTAGTCGTGAGGGACTTGGGCACCCAGGTTGTTAGCAGCCTGATTTTTGGCCACCATGTTGCCTCCAATGTACGGAAGGTTTTCTACATGACCCACCTCATAAGTAAGGGGTATTTCATCCAGGAACAAAGAGGTCATAACATCCTGTACTCCTCCTTTATCAGACCCATTATCGAGTACAATGCCCCCTTCATGCAACAGTCGGGGAGACCACAGAGGTTCCTGACCAGGAAAATCCAGGGTCTCAAACACCTATCCTCTACAGATAGGCTAAAACTCCTGTCCGTCTACTCAGTTTCATACAGACTGCTCAGAGGCTACCTGTGGCTGGCATACAAGGCCATTTCAGACCCAGCCTTGATGAAGTTGCTGCATATCCGTAAGACAAACTCCACTCGCACAACCCACACGCAAGGCCTAAACCTGGTCTGTGACATTAATAGAACTTGTTGACAGGATAGATTTGTGTCCCAAAGACTCCCCCGTCTGTGGGATAGACTCCCTCTCCATGTCAAGCAGAGTACCTCTCTAGCCCTCTTTGAGGAACCTGGATGACTGGATGAGAAACAAAAAATCCACCCCTGGGATCCCATTTGTGTCCCTGCTGGACAGGAGAAACAAGTGCTGACTTTGAGGGGACATGGGTGAAATTCTTGGCTAGGTTTATAAGGGCCTCTGGGCCAATAGCCTAGTATCATCCTGTGAACCTAATCCTATGAACCTTCTATTCATATGCTGCTGTATCCATAACATGGGGGAGTCTGCCTCTGGTTGACATGTCCGACCATTATGCAACAGGTAAATGCTACTGCGAAGATACTTGCGACAGTCCGCATCACTCAGCAAACGTCGGCAATAAACTGACGTCAGCACGTGCCTACTTCAGAATTTTTCTGCCGCCTGTGTGACTGCTAGCTCTGGTTGTTGCTCACTTGGAATTTGACTTCATGTCTGTCCGTGTTCAGATAAGTACCCCTTAGGGATTTTTGTTTTTTTGCTACTGTGTTGTGGGTTAATGTTAGGTAGAAAGGACAAGTGTCGGTGTGGAAGGCAGATACACAAGCTCTTCTTATTCTGTCTAGGCCAAGACTACGACCACATCACATGTGAAATCTTTCAGGTTTTTGTTCCTAAAACACTTAGAAGCTGTCTGGCTGCTTTAAATCTTTACCAAGAGAATCAAAGGCTGAAAAGATTAGCTAAAGATATGGAGCCGACGTCGGGATCCTCGGAGGAAACGATAGCAAAAAAAGGCTGAGAAGATGAGGCCTGATTGTACAACTCCTCCCTCTATTCTGACCATACCTGTTGAGGCTGGTGAAGACCCGGAGTCCAAGTTGAAACCTGTGGGCTTTCCACTGGCTGGTTCCCAGGTGGAAGCTGTTAAGGAGGCCAACAGCATTATTGTGAGGGGGTCGCAGGTGTCTGAGTCGGGCACTGAGGAGGGCAAAACTGATAATTTCTGAGGGCCCACATGGGGTTACTCAGTAATTCAGGAAGATGTTATTTCAGACGTCATTGAATGTCACCCGATGTCTGGTCCCCCTTCTCTACATCGCATCTCGGAGACTTCTGTATCGGATGCTCCCAAGATGAAACAGCAGAAAGCCAAACATTCTGCCCCAGCTTCTCCAATCATGCCATCAGACAAAATCCCTGACTGGCAGGCCTTTACTCAAGGCCTGCTTAATGCCTTCCTAGCCTTATGCCAGGCGTCTGTACCTGTCCAGGCCCCCTCAGTTTCCACTCCTAAGAGTAAACTATTTCCTGATATTTCCTCTGAGGAAAAGGATTCCTCCAGGGATGAATCCCTCACTTACACCTCTCAAATTGCCTCTCCTCTGGGGTATGCTTCCCCAGAGGAGTCGTCAAATGGGACTGGTTCTCCTGGGGAGGACGTTACATTTGGGGAAACAGTACTGCAAATGAAGGATTTTTTTTTAAATGGGACTGCAGTCAGGTTACTGAGACTCAAAAGAGGTATTATGCATCCTGCATTCCTTAATGCCTTCCTGGCTGCTTCCAAAGCCCCTGATCCACAGCCCCCTGCACCTAACCACCCAGGTAGATCTTATAAAGTCCCTGAAGATGCCAAATTCCTCTTCAAGCCCTCTACTGCAGATCCATCAGCTATTTCTGTAGCTGCAGACAAACATCTAAGTTTCTTCCCTCCGCTTTTCTACTTCTGTCAGATAAGGAAAGTAGAGTAATGGAAAAGTTAGGCAAAACAGTCTATACCTCTGCCACCCTAGCTGTCAGAGCTATAAGCTATCAAACTCATTTGGCCAAATACTCCTTGGCCCTTCTCTCTGACCTACCTGATTCCCCCAATAAAGCTAAGATTTCCAGCCTGTTAAATTCCTGCAGTCAAGTCACTAGACACGCTATAAAGTGCAGTTATGATGCAGTGGAGGCTTCAGCAAGAGTGTCTGCCTCAGGATTGGTCATCAGGAGATACTCCTGACTTGGGCTACAGTCTTTGCCAGATGATATTAAATCAGAGCTAATGGACACACCCTTGGATAATAAGGCTTTATTTGGTTCAGTGGCTGCTGAACTGTTTAAGGCCCTTCAGGGGAAGGGTAAAGAACTTCAGGACCTTAGGTACATTTTGTGTCCCCAGTTCCATGTTTTCAGAGGAACTGTCCAACTACAGCAACCTTTCTGAAGGGCTTCTGGGCAGATGTCCTCCAAAGGGAGGAAAGATTCTAGGAAGCAGACCCCTTCCAGGTCTTCTCCCTCTATTTCAGTCCAGAAACAGCCCTTTCAGGCCAAACCTGGTAATCTGTGACTACCAGGACTTAAGCCCAGCTACCCCTCTCTCCCTGCTTCTCTTCTTATCCTTTCCTGCTTGGAAACAGATTACCCAGGACACTTGGGTCCTCTCAATCATAAAACAAGGTTATTTCATGGTGTGGGATTCCAGACCAACCATTCAAAGGTATTCCTCAACTCCCTCGCGACCAAATGGCTTTCTTCCCTCCACTCCTGCAGACCCTCCTCTCACATGGTACATTTCAGGAGGTACCCCTACATTTAAGAGGAAAATAATTCTACTCCCGAATGTTCCTGGTTCCCAGGAAAAAGAAGGTCCTTGGAGGCTGATACTGGATCTGTCCCACCTGAATACATTTCTCAAGGTCCCTTTCTTCCGGATTCTGACCCTCCTTACTCTCCTTCCCCTGATCCTTCATCAGGCCTTCATGGTGTCCTTAGATATAAAGGATGCCTACCTACACATTCCTATCCATTCACTTTACAAGAAATTCCTTTATTTCTCAGTGGGTTTTGTGCATTTTCAGTTCTGTGCTTTGCAATTTGGTCTCTCTATGACCCCAAGAGTGTTCACATAAGTTAGCGTGTACTTACTTTTCTGCATATATTAGATTGTTTAGAGAGCTAATTACCTGTCCTGTATCTCTATTGTTGCTCTGCTAGGTCCGTTTAAGTTAGAAGGCCTATTGCCCATTTAACTTAGAGGGCAGAACTGTTCCCTTTGTTCCCGTTTTCTTAATAGAAGTGCTATTAATCATAGTGTCTATCTCAAAATTTAAATAGTGTGGGTGTCTAAGTTTTTTCTTATAGAGGTGTGATTAAAGTTTTATTTATTTATTTTTTTGGTATACTAGTGTTTCTTAAAGTGTCAAAGGAAAGTACAGAGAAGGAACCTAAGCCTTCGGGTTTTAAAAAGTGCCAGAAATGTTCTCAAATGTCCATCACTGGCATAATATTTGTGTTTATTGTTTGGGGGGGCCATTCACCTCCAAGAGACTTGCACATTCTGTCATGCCTTCAGCTCCTGTGTTTTACAGGAAAGAAAAAACAAGCTGATTCACAAAGGGCTCCTGAAACCTTCCTTTGATGAAGCTCTACAGAACACTTCAAGTAGGTCCCCTTCCTCTAAAAGTGACAAGAAAGACTACAAAACGACCATCTCCTGCTTCTTCGGCTCATTCGGAGTCTTCTGTTGCATCAACTTCCTCGGCTCCTCAGAACTGAGAGAGATTATAGATTTGGACAAATCTAGTCCTTCAGCTCCACAGCCTTTCAGAGCCGAAAGAGACTATTTTTCGGTGCCAGTCCACTGAACTGTTACCAGTCTCCCCTACCTTGAGATCTCCCATATTGGAGAGAGCTCGCTCACCAGCCCTTTCCTCCAGGTCCTCTAGGAGCTTATCGGATGATGACGTGGACAGGGTGGTGCACAGACTTTTGAAGTCGCCAGCGCTGGCTAAATTGTTTTTGTCCCCAACCAGTTTCGGAGCCATCCAAGGCTATTACACCCATGACGATTCCTCCTCCGAGCCAAGCTGGATCTTTGGAGCTGGAATGCCAGGTACCGCTTGCTGAAGATATTTCGGTTCCGAGATCCCTTCAGGAGATTTCAAAACCAGTTCCTGTTCCGACAGTCTCGGTGCCGTCTGGGGTGTCTAGGAGCCGAAGTTCTCCAGTCGGCTCCAGGGGGGAAGCTCGGACCCGAGTTTACCTCTCGGAGAGTTGGCTCGGCTGAGCTCGGCATCAGAGGTGTCCTCGAAGCCAAGGGGATCTGCCTTTGAGCTGACGAAGTGTGTGCTGTCCCAACCTACAGCTCTACACAAGGATACTGGAATTCTTCCCACCAAGGCACCAGCTTTTGTCTCAGCAGCACCCTATCCACAGGACAGCAGAGATTCAGAACCTCAGGGAGCCCCATTGGGCGACCTCACTCTTCCGAGACCTCCCCAGAATACCCTTCTGAGGCGGCTTCTCGAAAGAGAACATGCAAGAAGGAGCATAATAGACTCCCCTGATGAGTCCGTCACCTTTGACACTGACCTCGAGGAGTCAGAAGTGTCCCCACATCCGTCCTGTGAAGGTATCTTATTTGCAGATATCCTAGAGATCCTGAAACAGAGAGGTGGCTTGAAAACCATCAACCCTTCTGATGAGGAATTAGTGTACCCGAAGACTTTTGGATCTCAACCTTCAGCCTCCTGAGTGTCTCCACCTTTCGACTATTGGAGTTGGTTAGTTGAAATGCGTGGGAGTCACCAGACACTATGGAACCAGTCTCTCTGAGGCCAAATAAGTTCTTGTCGGCCCCTTCGGAAAAGGATTTTCTCACGAAAGGTGTTACTGTAGATGCTATGATGGTGGCAGCAGCCACCAAGAAGGAATTTTCTGAAACATCCTCCTCTGTCCATCCACTGAACAAGGACTCCTGGATGAAGGATAGATACGGGAAATGTGTTTTTTTCGTCAGCGACTTTTAGATTGCTGAACTACCTTACGCACTTTACGAGACTACAGTGAGATCTCCTGAAGGAGTTAGGAGATGCTCTCCAGGGTTCATTGGCTGCGGGGGTTTCAGAAAAGGTCACCTCTCAGCTATCTACCTTAAATTCCATCTTTAACTCCTCCATGAGACTGATATCTAATGCAATGGATGGAGCAAGCAGGGCAGCAGGTTTAGGAGTCTCCCTGAGGAGACACTCCTGGATGCACTTGTGCAATTTTGCGGAGCCTTTCAGGTCTACCTTTACCAATGCCCCTTTTCATGTTTCCTCACTTTTTGGACTAAAAGTCAAGGACACACTTACCTGATGTGAGCAGGAAGGGAAAACTCTCTGCCATTGGAGTATGTTTTTCCGTGCCTTCAAGACCTTACCCTAAAGGTCAGAAGAGTGGAAAAATGTGGTTAAAAAATCCCAGGGAGTTTTCAAAACACACAAGGTGAACCCTTCCCCAAGGGCAGAGGGGGAGCGAATAATGGTAGACGCCATCTTAGAGGCAGAGGGGATCCGCAAAACCAGTGTGTCCATGATTCCTTTCGCGGCCAGCCCTACCAATGCTTCTGAAAAGGAGGCCCGTCTGCTTTACTCTAGAGGCAGTCTGGGGGGGGGGGGCATTTATCTTTGTACCCAGAAGCCTGGCAAGATATCACAAGAGACAAGTGGGTACAAAGTATAATATCCAGAGGCTATTCCATTCCCTTTTGCCATCCTGCCCCACAGATCAGAACAATTCTGGATGTTCCACCCAGTCAAAGGGAACATGCAACGGTAGAATTTTAGAAGTTGCTACACAAAAGTCATCCAAAAAGTCCCCGCAGACCAAATAGGATTTGGAACTTACTCTAGATTCTTTTTAGTGCCAAAAAGAACGGGACTGGAGACCCATATTGAATTTCAGCAAATTAAACAAATCCGTGAAGAAGTCCAAGTTCTGAATGGTGACACTGCAGTCAGTTCTTCCCTTTTTAGGGAAAGACGATTGGATGTGCTCAATAGACCTCCAAGATGCGTACTACCACATAAAAATGGACAGAACATCAAGGAGTAACTTACGCTTCTGGCTGAGAGCCAGTCATCAGTTTCACGCTCTCCCCTTTGGTCTCACTACAGCCTCCAGAGTGTTCACCAAATGCATGGCAGTAGTCACGGCTCACATGAGACATCTGGGATTCCAAGTGTTTCCGTACCTAGGCAACTGGCTCCTAACTGCCACCACTAAGTATCTACTTCAGCAAGCAAGAGACACCACTCTTAAAACTTGTTCTCGGTTAGGGATTACAGTCAATTTTTAAAAATCTGCCTTGTTGCCCTGTCAACATATTACATTCATAGGTGCAGATCTCGACACCATCTCCATAATGGCACGACTGCCTCCCGACAGGGTTTCTCTCCTCAGACAACAAATAGCCAACCTTCTACCCAGAAATAAAGTGAAGGCAAAGACTATTTTGGCAGTCCTAGGGACTATGGCTTCTATTATCACCTTAGTTCCCCTAGCCAGAATGCATATGAGAAATCTTCAATGGCTACTATTTGCTCAGTGGTCGTTTCAAGAACTTCCCATGTCTCACCAAGTCAGAATTATGGAATCATGCAAGTGAGATCTCCTATGATAGCTTCAGTCTGACCATGTGACCATCGGACAACCCTTTGTGCCACAACAACCTGTAGCTATGGTGACCACAGCTGCCTCCCACATAAGGTGGGGGGGCATTATCTGGGAAGGGCAGTCCAAGGCACATGGCAAGAACACGAGGCTCATTTGCACATCAGTGTTCTGGAGATAAGAGCAGTGCTTCTAGGGTTGCAGGCACTGCAGGACTCTCTTCCAGTAGGAACGATTGCAGTCCAGTCAGACAACATGTCGGCAGCCTGGTACATAAACAAGGAAGAACCAGATCCCCTTTGTCGAGAGACGCTGAGAGTATGGCAATGGGCAGTCTCTTCCCAATGTTTTCTAGTAGCAGCGCACATCCTGGGGAAATCCAGCATGATAGCCGACAAGCTCAGCAGGGAGATATTAATGCCTCATGAGTGGTCTCTAGACCAAAACATAGTGGAGGAGATTTTATGAAAATGGGGCCAGCCTTGCTGCAATCTGTTTGCCATTCCCATTTATGCCAAATGCAGCAGCTACTTTGCCCTGGGAGGAGAGACGTGCTTGTTCACGATTGGCCCTTGGGACTCCTGTACGCATTTCCTCTCATACCCAAAGTAATTCAGAAAGCAGAATCCTTGGGAAGCAGGCTGATTCTCATTGCCCCATACTGGCCTCGTCAGATTTGGTTTCCCTTTCTCTGGCCTCACCTACAGGAGAAACCATGGGTTCTGGACCCAGTTCCAGACCTTCTGACTCCTATGTCAGGAACTCTTCATCCTGCTCTTCAAACCCTCAGTTTGACAGCATGGCCACTCCACTTCCAAATTTAGTCAGGCTTCAGGACTTCAAACCAGTAGTAAAACACATTTTGGTATCCTCTCACAAGGCTTCTACCAGGGGTGGCTCGTGCTATAGGACTGCACCCCCCCCCACCTGTAGAAAGAAAAAAAGAAAAGAATAAAAAATAAATCGCGAGTCCCACAGTAGGTAGATGCATTGCTAATACTGTACTGTGTTGTAAAGGGAGTGGATGCTGCAGTCCTTTTTGGTGAAGATACCTAGTAACTATGAACCTGTTATCAGTTTGCCATCCATTCCCCATTGCAGTATTACTAGCTTATCATTTTTTTAATGCAACATAGGTAATTTATTCCTCAAGGGCAACAGGCACTTTATTTGCAGATGAAAGAATGAAATATAAAGTTGTTTGCTAGCAGCAACCTCTTCATTAGTTACAGATTTCTTTAATGTGGAATTATTTAGATGACTTTTACTTCTTCAGAGGTTGTGCATATTTACTAATACTGGTGGACTGTAGAAGTTTGAGTAGACTTTTATGATGGAAATGTTCTGAATTGGGCAGTTTTTTCATTATTGGTGCAAACATTTTGTTTAATTGTTTACTCTAAAAATGTCCAAAACAAATTTAAAATGCCCTCTAACAACTGTACTGTATTGTGCAAAGGATATAATTTAATACAATCAGGAAGGTGTATCAAAGATCATGTGTATGTTTCGTGTGCAAGGGGCCTATGATTTGAAAACAGCCCAAAGTTGATCGTTATCTGCCACTGGCAAAATGTATTTTCTTTGAATGTGGGTTTCAATGAATGTGAGTTTCAGGGGCAGAGAAGTTTTAATGCGAAGTCTGTTTTCATTGAGAGACTGCATTGCTTTGTTTAGCAGATGTCTTCGTGTTTGTGCTGTAAAATGCAAAATAAAACTTTCAAATGAAGTCCAAATCATTGTAGAGGTAAAACAGTATGCACGTTAGTCTTTATGGTAAATGGGGTGAAATAGCTAAGTAATGGTTCATTGGAATGGCTGCAGTGGGGAGTCTCCATTCAACGATAATTTTGTGAGGTGGAAGGGTGGCAAACTCAGACAGCCCTTGCTGAACTATACCTCTCAACTGTCCAGATTTTCACAGAATTAATAGATTTTTGCTTCTTATTTTTGGTTTGTTCCTCACAATTTGTGGTTTTCTGGCAAATCATGTAGGAATTAAGTCACTAAATAATGACAGACACCGAGTTTCAGACTTCATAACCTTTAGAAAAATGCATGCTAAAGCAAGACCTGTTGTATAAACTGAGACAGTTGATAGAATATAAGAGCAATTTTTAATACTATTTATATGTTCCCCCAGTATATTTGGCCTTGTCCAGGTTTCCTGCATTAACAGGTTGAGAGGTACATGCAAATAAATTGCTTTATAGAATTAGGCATATCCAAAACTCTCAACTGTCCCCAATTTTGGCTCAAAATACTGTTCTTCCCCTAATAGAAGAAAATGTGGAGGGTTTACAATTAATAAATAACTAATAATCAGAGTTGTAGATTACTTTTATTTCAGAAATCCATGTAGATTCTTTTGTTTTGTCAGCGCTCAAGTTAGCAGTACTAATATTAAAAAAGTGTCCCTTCTTTGACAGGTTCCCAGCTGTGTTGTGTGGCTAATTTATGTTTTTGCATCACATTTTTGGTCCATTTTTCATAAAATTGTTTTTTTTTTTTTTTTTGCAAATTAGTGGCAAATCATTAAAGACTAAAGTTAGAAAATAATGACAGACATTTGAGTTTCAGATTTCATACCCTCTTCAGAAAATTCATACTAATGCAAGACCTACTACTCTATTATCTTTCTAAGTTTGTAAGAGCAATATTTAAAAAATGTCCTTATTTTTGGGCCTTTGTCCTACTTCTGTGTATGGCTTTGTTCAGATGTCTTGCTCTCAGGTTGAGTGGTATGACAAATGTGTCATGGCCATCAGTCAGCCAGAGATATTTCAAATTGTGAAATACTTGTTGCACCCCACTCCTCCATGTAGTGACTCTGGATGTGTGCAAGCAAGGAGAGGAGCAGTTATGCAGTGTAAATGTGCAGAGTATCCCCCCCCCCATCCAAGGTAGACACAAGTACTACAGTGGCTTTTCATCTGTCCTTGATTTTGCAGAATGTTCTGGTTTCTGTCTTATTTTTATACTGTTGATTTATGCTTATTATTCAGAAAGTGCCTGTTGCTCTGTATTTTAAGTAGCAATGCTTTAATGACCATCTGGTATACTTGTCTGAGATTGTAAGATGCAAGTAAGTTCTAATAAGTATACTGTTAAAGAATTGCCAACATTGAAATCCTTTCTGTTGTTGCCATGCAGAGAATGCTTACATAACTAGATAACGTATAAGCTTTGGGTATTGAAATGCATATGACAATATTTGTAATAAAGGACAGGATTACATTATTTTAAGAAGCTCATTACATTTGTTGGAGACTTGCAGTCATCTTTGCAGGCTTTACATGTAAAGGAAACATAATGCAAGTCTATTATATGTGGTCCATAACCTGTGCAGTAATCATTTAAGCAATGTATCTTGAGCTTGTTTTTTTGTTTGCTTTTCATTTTTTACTTGGGTCATGTTTTCTCCATGAAACAAGTAGATAGTTGTTGTCAGGCAGGAGGTCTTTTTTTGATAAGAAACATTTTTACAAGTGGGGATATCACAGAGATTGCTACTTTCAGCATGTTACTTGGTACTTTAATAAATCTGAATATAAATTATAATTAGAACTGCAATGCAAGTAGAAGTGGTTTGAGTTGAGTGCTGCTTGTTTTTCTTATACTTGATTTTGACTGGCATTCCAGTCATGTATTTAAAAAGTAATTTATTTTTTCATGCCTCTCAACCTTTTTGTTTCCATCTAGATATTAAGTAAGCTGTCATACAGCCAGTGCATTGAAATGTTTTTTTTTTTCTTCTACACTTCATTTTGTCTTGTTTGGACTCTCATAATGACAGTTTGGCACCCAGGGCAGCGTATTTAATTGAAGTTACAGTTTTTGTGGTTTTGGGCATAGCTCCTCCCCTTTCTAGTTGGCCACACCCCTTCCCATTGACCCATCCCATTCAGCTGTCTCCTGCAGCCCCCCTTTGATTAGAAGTCACCAGCCGCCACTGGCTTCTACCACAAAGTTATATTCTAGTAAATGGAAGAGGTTCTCCTACTGGGCACAAGCAAGAAATATTGATCCCTTCTGTGCCTCAATCAGTTCAATTTTGGAATTTCTTGCTGAACTTTTCCAGCACGGCTCCGCTGCAGCTACAATAAAAGTCCAACTAGCTGTAATTTCTAATTTCCACATTGGTGAATATACTCCTAATCTGATGTCACACAAATTGTGTAAAGCATTTTTAAAAGGCACTTGTTTATTGAGGCCTCCCATAAAAGAACCTCTCTCACCCTGGGATTTGAATTTTGTTTAGACTCACCTAACATTACCTCCTTTCAAGCCCTCATCATTTTGTGATCTCAAATTCCTCTCTTTGAAAACTGTTCTCCTAGTAGCCATTACATATGCAGGAAGAGTTTCGGAGCAGCAAGCTCTATCAATCAAACCACCATATTTAATTTTCCATAAGGATAGAGTATCTCTATGAACTAATCTGTCCTTCATGCCCAAAGTTTGTTCCCAAACCAATCTAAATCAATCTATTGAGCTCCCAGTCTTTTTTCCAAATTACTGCAACAAGGCAGAGTACAAAGTTCATAGCATAGACAACTTAGGTTTTATCTGCATAAAACTAAAGATTTCAGGAAAACAGATCAATTGTTAATCTCCTTTTCTGAAGCTAAAAAGGGCATACCAGTTTCAAAAACTACACTTTCAAATTGGGTCTCAAATTGCATTACCTTTATATACACCTCAAATAACAGGAATTTACCATTCAAAGTTAGAGGCTACTCGACCAGAGCATTAGAAACATCCTCCGCTTACCTAGCCAGATTGTCAATGGACAGTATTTGTGCTGCTGCTACGTGGGCAAGTCCCCATACGTTTATTACTAAGTACAAAGTTGATTTGGCCTCCAGGGACAGGGCTTCCTTTGGTTCCACTGTGCTCAAAGGTATACTCCCGTGAGCCACCGAGGGAAATAGTGCTAGAGATGCTGTCCCATCCAGTAAGAATGAAGGCGAGCTAGGACAACATAATACAAAGAAGTTATGTACTCACCATGACATTCCATGTTTGTTGTCCATCTCGCCCTTCATTCTTACAACCCTCCCACCTTCCCCCAGCCAAGGACTCCTAGAGGACCTAGATGAGAGATTTTTCTTCTTTAGTAAAGGATCTCTTTGAATTTCCTTGTTATTTCTATACCTGATGTCACATTAATTCAAACACATTATTATGATTGGCAACAAACAAGATATGGGTAATTACACCACTGCATGATGGGATACCTATCCTGCCACGAGCCAAGTCAGAGACTTTGAGCTAGTGTATTCGGCAGAGTCAGAGCCGAGGATTGGCTCCGAACCCATCCAGTAGGAATGAAGGATGAGATGGACAGCAAACATGGAACATTATGGTGAATACATAACTTCTTTTATTAATAAATCTGAGCAGATCTTTGTTTTCTTTCATTCCAAGTCTTTGGGTTTAGCTGTTTCTAAGCAAACCACGTCTTCCTGGATTTCTAAGATTTCTTTTTGTTGTTCTTTTCATGGCAACTGTCTTTCCAAATCAGTAAAGGCTCATTCTACCAGGGTTATTGCCTCCTCTGGTGCTTATTTCAAGAGGCTGAATACTGATTCCAACCTTGAAGCTTCTACTTGGTCCTCTGTTCATATTTTCACCAAGCATTACAAGTTGATTGTTATTTCCAGGGCTGACTTTGCCAGGGCTATTTTACATGGGCTTCTGGAGGGCTCTTGGGCTCTTCTCTGCCATGCTTCCTCTTGAGCTTTTGTGCTCTCCCTTATGTAAGGAATACTGCAACAGTGGTATGGAAGGACATAGTACAATTATATAAAATGTTACCATAACTGTAGATGTCCTTCTCTTCACTTCTGCAATATTTGCTCCTTCTGCCGTAACCTGTTCTTCTGACCATCCTGGCTGAGAAGCTCTTCTCTTTCTGGATGCACATGTTCTTTCTTGTCCCTAGGGACATTCATTCCTCCTGGGGCTTTTTCAGTTCTGACTGTGTGCATCCGTATGTACCCTTTATGCCCTACACTTTGCGCGGGGAGGGCATACATGTGACATACATCACCTGTGGGTACTAAAGGTTTTGAAATACTGGCTGAATGTTGAGCTATCCTTGGCAGGAGATCCCTTGCATAAGGAATATTGCAGCATTGAAGAGAAGGACGTCTACTGTTATGGTCTACTGTTATGGTAAGACTTTACACAACTGTACTTTCCAAGTCCCTGTCTGAGTCTGTTAAAAAAATTACCTAGTCAGCAAACATGGCTAATTTATATTCCTTGCTTTTGGTCTTCCACCCTTTTATTGGTGGTGTCCTTATTTTTTGAGCTAGTGGCTCCAAATGTAGTATGAATAGTAATGGAGACAAGGGACATACTTGTTTTGTTCCCTGATTAATCTGAATTTGGGAAGTAACTTTCCAAAGCAACTTTATTCTTGCACAGGATCCTATGTTCCTTTTCTAAGAAAGGGAAAAACTTTCCCCAGAAAGATGTCTTTTTAACACTGCCCATAAAAATTACCAATGAACTCTGTCAAATACTTTTTCTGTGTCTAGCGCTACCATTAGTAGAGGCTTTCCAGTCATCTCTGCCTGCTGCTGTATTATGTTAATAAATAATATATTGTCAAAGATCTGTCTTTCCTTGCCAAACCCTGATTTTTCTTTAATTATACTGGCTATAATAGCTGTAAATACTTTATAAGTGTGATTTCGTACCAGTATAAGTCTATATGAAGCAGTGTTCATAAGATTGTTTCCTTCCTTAGGGAGTATTGGTATAGTAACCATTTTCTAGGAGTCTTGTATCTTTTTACTTTTTAAATGAAATTAAATAGAATGTACCAAGTTTCTAGCAGTTCTAGTTCCCCTAGTTTCCAAATCTCATCTGTCCCATCAAGGCGACTTCCCTCCCTTTTGTTTTTGAATATGTTTTTGTATTTCCTGCTTAGTAATGGGCTTTAGCATCATATTTGCTTCTTCAAGTGTTTGACCAACGAATTGCAATATCTCAGAATGGTTTATCATGTCCTTATCTGTACAATTTCCCTTAATTTGATGGTGATAGCAGGGGTTGTTATACTTGATCGTCTTTCCTGAGGGGAGGTTGAGGGGGAGAGAGAGGTAAAGTTAGAGCTGAATTTGTCTGGCAGCAGGTTTGCCATATCTTCTGTATCAGTATAGGTGGCTCCATTAATGAGCTCTGCAAACAGGTGAGTGTTGCTATTGAGGTTGTAAGGATATCTAAAGAATGCCCTGTGGTTGTCCTTTGCCTGGGAGGCCAAATTTACCTTAAATTTGGTTTTGGTAGACTATTTGTTCTCTGAGTTGTTTAACTACTTTTATACTTCTAGGTGCTACACCTAATTTTTGCTCTGATTTTCTTCTTTCTGTTATACAGCCTATTGATGGTGTGAGTCCATCAGGGTGGTTTGTTTATTGAGTTAGTTAAGTAGTTCTTCCTGGTGAGTACATGTGCCTCTGTGTAGCTGTTAACATGCTTGTATAGGGTTTCTGTGAACAGTTCCATATAGGCAGCAGTGTTCTCAGTATTTATGGGGGCTTAAAATTTTGCCAGGTTATCAGTTAATAGAAGGAAGTTAGCCTTAGCGTAGTTACTGAACATTCCATGGTTAGCTGGGGTTCTGGGTTTTATTTTACTTCAAAGGAGACCATTTTGTGGTCTGACCTTATCAGAGAAAACATTACACTAGGGTGGTGTGCAGCACTCTCCCATATTAGTGAGGACCAGACCCAGTATGTTTACTCTATTGGTTGGCATATTGACAGTCTGGTCCAGGGAGTCTGTGTTTACAGAATCCAGGAATCTCTGTGCTTGAACATTTGGTGTCTTATATGATTCCCAGATAATAGGGTAATTAAAGTTGCCTATGAACAATGGTATTGGGTTGGATGTTGAGTGTTTTCTGGGTCATAGAAGGGGACCTATAGCTTGCAAGGAAGTGGTATGGGATTTTGCCTATGGTGATTTGAATGTGGAGAAGCTCAAGTGCATCATCCTATTTGACCAACCGTGAAGTATTAGTGTTTTAGCTACTGTTTGAAAACCTCGATGGGACAGGTGCAGACCACCCCCTGGCAAAGCAGCATGGTCTGTAGACCATCTCCTTCTATGCTGACAAATATTGCACCCCCTTGGAATGACACCAGAAACTAAATAAATTTTTAAAGCCGGTCCTCTTTTATTCATATTGAGGCATCATCCTTGGAGAAGGTAAAGTGCTGCTCAGTCCTAGGCTAATACCAGCATGGGTGGATATTCCAAAAGCCCCATGATGTCTCTCTTCATATAGTGTAGGGAGGTATGTCTCTGGTCATTTATACCCATATATGAACTGTAAGTCATACTGGTACTTTTGTGGTTCAATGACTTAAGTACATACATGGTGTGGTGGATCCTGGCCCTGATAAGCAACTGACTGTGGCTGACTTGGTATTTCTGCGTCGGTTGCTGTCACTGCAGGACTGACGCCAGGTCATCAGGGGTATATAAACAGGCAGCCGATGCCATTACATCAGTCGTTCTTGCCGAGGACCCCATAGCAGAAGCAGTTTGCACAATTGCCAGTCGGCCACTATCTGAGTTTTCGTTTCCGAATTGAATTATCCTGAAGTCTTCTAAAGATAAGTACCCACTGTGGATACTTTTTTCTTGCTCTAGCCGATATCAGAAAAAGTTAATTGTCTTGCCTGTGGAAAGCAAATACCTCACCGAGATTTCCATTATTACTGCATCACTTGTTCAGGCCCAGACCAATGACGTACCTCACTGTCAGTTTTGTGCCTTGTTCAACGCCTGGACTATTCGTCGTCTGGCCCTTTTTGTCACTAAATACTTTCATTCTCAATCCCCATATTCCAGAATGACTTTGGTAAGCCATCCGATTACCGATCTTCCGAAAAAGAGTAAGGATAAAGACAGACAGAGACAGACTGCACAGGTCCAAATCTGCCAACGACACTTCTGTTAAGCTAGTTGCCAGTTCGCAGGTACTCATTGAGGCACTTTTGTTGCCCCTGATGCCCGCTTCAGTGGATTTGCAGGCGTCTACCGAGACCCGTTCGGAGTCCTGTATGCCGCGAGACTCTTCTTCGACTACGGAATCTGCGGATGTCTCTACCTTGGATGGGTCCGGAGCCGCTGAGCAGGCACTGGCTTCTTAGGAAGTTCTTCTCACTACCGATGTTTGACACAAACCGAAGATTTCTTTCGCGTATTCAGTCCTGTCTAAAACTACCGAATTTCTAAGGCCAAGAGTACACGCAATGCCTAAAAACCCGATAACCAAAGCTCATGCACCTGCTCCCTTGCCACAACATCAAATGCTTAAAATGGCAGGAGACTTTATGCTGATTAGGGGAAGTCAGCCTTCCCCTGCTAAGAGAAAGAGACATGTTCCCAGCAGCTTCAACAGACCCAAGAGTCCGACTCTGAGGTATCTGATTATGAAGACATGCCCTTATCTGCTTATGAGGATTCAGATGCAGAGGAATCTATTCCCTCTGCCTCTCCTCCAGAGATTTTTTTCTTTTGATGAAACCTTGCATAGTTTGAGAGCATTTCCCCTGGGAATGCCAAGACTATCCTCCGTTCAAAAAGAGACTCTGAGAATTTCTAGATTTGCCACAACATAGACCTTTAGCAATTCCCTCAGTCCTGGAGGTTGTGGATGATGTCTTTATGGAATCCAGTTTAACTCCTGATACTTTACCCCTGCTCCTAGGAAATCAGACTGGTACTACAGAGTACCTGACTCTCTCAAATTCCTTTTCATAAATCTTACTGCTGACCCAGTGGTCATCTCCCAGGGGCCTAAAGGTATCAAAGCAACTACTGCTAATAATCCCACCCCTTCGGACAAGGATTCCATAGCTTTGGACAGATGGGGTAAAAAAGTATATACCTCTGCAACTCTTGCCATTAGGGCTTTGAATTGTCAGTTTCACATGCTGAAGTACCAGCAACATATTATGGAACTTAAGTAAAAAATAGCTACCTTTACAGACTGTGCAGAAAATAAAGAATTGCAAGAGCTTATGCATTCTGCAAGCCAAGTCAGCAAGCATACATTGCAGTGTGGCTTTGCCGCCCTAGAAGCATCTTGCAGGGCAGCAGTCACTGGCTCTGTACTAAGAAGGCATGCTTGGCTTAAGGAGCAGACCTTGTCAGACCATGTCAAATCAAAGTTATTAGATTTTCCTTTGAACAAGGACAGTCTGTTTGGCACCAAAGCAGAAGAGGTTCTTAAAAAGTTGGAAGAAAAAGCTAAATGTATGCAGACAGTCAAAGAATTCTTGCAAGTACAGCCTCCTGGATTCAGTAGGCATTGTCCTTCGAAACATTGGTCCTTTCCAGCCCCCTCAAGGCCATCTCAAACTAGACCCAGGGGAAAGAGACCCCCCCCCCCCAGACTACAGTCTCAGGGTATGCAGAAATCTAAGCAATGGAGTGCCTCCACCCCCTTACGGAAAGAATGCCCAATGACTTCTCAACTCCACTGCCCACCTCTGCCCAACTGCTTGTGCTCCTAGGAGGAAAACTTGCTCTTCATGCAAAAAACTGGATTTCTATTACCAAAGACCGATAGGTCCTTAACATTGTATCCCAGGGGTAAAAATTTTACTTCCACTCACTGCCAACCCCAAAAGGGTTCCCAGACCTTCCTCCAAACCAGTGGGCAGAGGCACAAAACAAGTTCAATCCCTGCTATCTGTAAGGGCAATTCAACCTGTTCCTGCGGAACAGGTAGGTCAAGGATTCTATTCCAGACTTTGCCTGGTACCCAGAAAAGGGGGCTCATGGCACCCAATCCTAGATCTTTCAATTCTCAACACCTTCGTGGTGGTACCAAAATTCAAAATGCTCACCCTGCAGCAGCTTCTACCTATGCTAGCCAAACATGCCTGGTTAGTCATCCTAGACTTAAAAGAAGCCTATCTGCACATCCCTATAAGAGAGTCATGCAGGAAATATCTACACTTCAGGGCAGGATCTATGCATTATCAGTTCTTTGTACTTCCCTTTAGCTAATCCACTGCTCCCAGAGTATTCACAAACTGCCTGGCTCTAGCCATTGCTTACTGCAGACAGAGAAATATTCAAATTTACTTATACTTGGACAACTGCCTGATTCAGGCAGACAGTCAGGAAATGCTGTTGCAGCACCTGACATTTGTAAAAAAAACCTTCTAACCTCCCTGGGGTACACCATCAATGAAAAGAAATCAAAACTAGTCCCCAGTCAAAAGATTGTATTCCTGGGAGCAAGCTTGGACACTGCATCCCAGATGGCATTCCTCACTCCAGGAAAAACAAGTCTATCTGACAGACTATTTTACTCAAATGGTCACCAGAACCCATCTATCTGCAAGGAAAATCCTGAAGGCCCTAGGGTTCATGGCCTCGTGCATCCTGCTAATTTCATATGCCAGACTGCGTATGAAGAAACTTCATTGGTACTTAAAAAGTCTTTGGTGCCAACATTCTCAGGACCTGGAAACAGTCATTCCTATCATACCCTAAGGACAGAATTTCTTTGGTGGGCAGCAGCATGCAACCACAATAAGGACTGCCCTTTACTCGACCCCACATCGCCCAGACCCTAACCACAGATGCATCAGACTATGCCTGGGAGCACACGTGGACGGCAAGTGCATTTAGGGCCACTGCAGCACGCTCTGACAATTTTCATATCCCTACTCTCACCAGGAAACCTGCTAATGAAAACAGATAACACCACAGTTATGTGGTACATCAACAAGCAGGGGGAACCCACTCTTACCCACTCTGCAGGCTAGCCATGACCCTGTGGAACATGGCCTTGGACATGCAGGTCCATCTGCAAACTCAATTCCTGCCAGGCAAACAAAACTCACTGGCAGACGACTTAAGCAGAAATCTCCTAGACTCACACAAGTAGCAGTTAGAGCCCAGCATCTTCAACCTTCTGATTCAGAAATGTGGGACCCCAGAGGTGGATCTCCTTTCCTCCCCCTGTAATCACCAGCTCACCAAATTCTGCACCAGGACTCCTCACAGCATGGCCTGGAAAGTGGATGCCCTATCCTTCCAGTGGGTAAATCTGTCAATGTATGCCTTTCCCCCTTTGCCCCTTCTCTCGAGTATTGCTCAAGATAAGAGAGGACAGACCAAGGACAATTCTGATTGCCCCTGACTGGCCACGCCAGCACTGGTACCCACTCCTGCGCAGCCTGACACCGATGCCACCCTGGCAGCTACACCAGAACCCAACCCTGCTCTCTCAGCAGGGGGGAGACAGATCTTGCATTTGCAACTGCAAACCCTAAATCTTGCAGCCTGGCTTATTCCTTGAATTCTCCCCCAGTAACCAGCCTAAGCAAGCAGGTGCTGGACATCATTCTTGAAGCCAGAAGACCCATTACAAGGAAATCCTATGCTGATAAGAGGAAAAGGTACTGCTCCTGGATTCAGTCTAAAGGAGAGGACACAACTCTTCCCTCCCTGCCTCTAATCCTGGATTACTTAACAGATCTGCTCCACAGAGGCCTATCCTTCTCCTCCATTAAGATCCATGCCTCTGCCATTTCAGCTGATTACAGCACTGAGCCACCTGTCTTCTCTCACCCTCTTATCAAATAGTTCCTGAGAGGGGCAAACAACTTAAGGCCACCAAGGAGAGCACCCACCCCTGCTTGGGACCTTAACTTTGTACTGGAAAAGCTCACGCTTCCCCCTTTGAGCCTGCAGAGTTAAATTTCCTCTCTTGGAAAACAGCCTTGCTTCTGGCCATCACTTCAGCTAGAAGAGTGTCTGAGCTTCAAGCACTTATGGCTGTGGAACCCTTCATTATTTTCCATGCTGTGACAGGTTTTCCCTCAGGACTAACCCAAGTGTTGTCCAGTGTGGCTCTCAACCAATCTATGCATTTGCCAACTTTCTTCCCTAATCCTCACAATAAAGGGGAAAGGGTCCTGCACTCCTTGAACGTGCACAAACAGCTCAGATTCTACCTTGATAGGACTAAGCCCTTCAGGAAATCTGACCAGTTACTAGTCAGCTTTGCACCAGGGGCAGAGGGCAAGGCCATTTCAAAACAGTTTCCAAATAGGTAGCACACTACATCTATTTCTGCTACAAGCACCATGGGAAACCAACCCCTCAGGGGGTCAGAACACATTCCTGTAGTGCAACTTCTACCTCTACAGCATTCCTCAGTTTAGTCACTACCAGGGACATCTTGGAAGCTGCTACCAGGAGTTCTGTACACACCTTCGCCAAGCATTACCACCTGCCTATCTTTTCTAAATCCAGGGTGTGTTTTGCAGCAGCAGTCCTGCAAGGCATGCTAGCCAGCCCCAAGTCTTCTTGACTGCCTCCACCCTTCTTCAGCTTTGGGAGTCTACCCAAGTGTGATGACTGTAACAGTGAAACACGAAGAACATAGTACAGTTGTGTGCACTTACCATAAATGTAGATGTTCGAGTGTATTCACTGTTGCAGTCCTGTTTTTCCTTCCTAAAGCCCCCTTGTCTCTCTCCTCTCTGTCTGTTACTCACCCCTTTCAGGGATATTGGTATTTACTTTCTACTGGTAGTGTTTTCCCCACCATAACTTAGCTCCCTATTTGGGGGGCTCCTGACATTTGGGGCAAGAAAAACTGATGTAATGGCATCAGCTGCCTCTTTTTATACCCCTGACGACCTGATGTCAGTCCTGAAGTGACAGCAACCGAAGCAGAAATACTGGTATTCGGGTCGACTGAGGGCTAACTGCAGGCAGATAACCAAAGTGTGATGACTGCAACAGTGAATACACTCAAACATCTATATTTATGGTAAGTGTACATAACTGTACTTTCCAGTGTCTGGATGATTGACTCTTTCTTGCATCAAGCCTGGAGTCCTTAATGTCAGCCAGAGACTACTTTTTAGAGCTCTGCCTATGTTTAGGTATATCAGTCAATGTTATAAAAAAATAATGCCTCCAGTCTATTCAAAGTTCATTGATTGCTACATAAATACAAAAGTTGCAATATCTGTTTTCCAGCAGGAGTGCAGAGTGTCAGATCAGTGGTATTTCTCCTAATGTTACAACTGTTACCTCCAACAGCATTAGTTCTGAAAGTTCAAGGACTCGCGACATCTTTCCTGACAATAGCCCTTCATGATTCTTCAGTGGTTGCTCTCCTCCCAGTGTTTGCAAATGTCTGATTCCCTTACAACTCCATCCTGCAAGAGACATTTGAATTGGTGACTGATTTCACTGAATCTGCTGCTCGTCTGTCTCTTCCTTTTATCCCCCCACCCCCCCAGCAGCTGTACTTTAATGGGTGGCTTCTCTTTGGGGTGGTGAGGCATTTTGAGAGGAGGATGATCTAAGGGATATGGACACAGATGCCAATCTTTCCATCAGTGTTCAGGAGATAAGCGCAGTCGTAGCATTGCAACGATCCCAGGACCTCCTTTTCCAGGGGATTTCAATACTAAGTGTCAGTAATTTGTTACATCAACAAGCAGGGCAAAACCATGTTCTATCCCCTTATCAGAGTGGTAGTGATATGACAGTGGGTACTGGATTTGCATAATTTTCTGTTAACGGTGCACATTCTGGGAAGTCCAGATATTAAGCAGACTAGCTCAGCAGGTCTCTTCTGATGTCTTGCAAGTGGTATATCATACCATTAGTGGCTCAACAGATAGTCAGCTACAAGGGCACACTTTACTGTGATCGTTTTGCAACTCCATCCAGTATGAGATGCAGCAGTTACTTAGCTGTGTTTCCCCTGAGAGATGGTCACCTAAGAATGCTCTTGTATGCCAGTGACACCCATTTTACTTTATGCATTCTAACCACTCAGACTCATTCCCAAGTTTTTACAGAAAACATTACATTACCAATCTACTGAAATTCTCATTGCCCTTTTATAGCTCATACAGATTCCCCTACTAAGACTTCATCTGAAAGAGCCTCCCTGGTTTATGGACCCTCAACCAGATCTACTTTCTTGCCCATCTGACCAGCCTTGCCTGGACATTCCCAATCTGAAACTTGCTACATGGTATCTCCAATACCTGTGATGGCCAAGGACCCTTCCTTTTCACATGGTGTAGTTCAGATCCTGTCTCCTTCCAGAGGTGGGCTGCTCAAAAAGTATACAAAATTAAGTGGAAGAGATTCTCCATTTGGGCTTTCTTGCAGAAAGTTAGACCCCTTCTTTGCCCTCTGTATTAAAAGCTTTAAATTTCCTAGCAACCCTGAATGAGCAGTGATATATTTTTTTTCTACAAAGTGCAATTAGCTTATATCTGTAAATGCCTTTATGGTTTTCAGAATCATTGTCTAGCTTGTATCAAACTTCAAACATTTCACAAAAGACTGTTTATCCTTCATCCTCTCCTAAAAGATCCCATGCCTGCATGGGATGTGAATTTCATTTTGGAGGCCTTGATGAAACCTCCTTTTGAGCAGACTCTCCAACAGATTTAAAATTTCTAACCTGGAAAATTGTCTTTTTAGTAGCTATCACTTTTGCTAGAAGAATTTCAGAACTTCATGCGTTATTGTCTGAGGTATCCAATCTAATCTTTCACAAAGATAGAGTTTCTCTAGGAGCCAGTCTTTATTTTATCCCCAAGCCAGCCACAGACTCTAAACTTAATCAACCCATTCATTTGCCAGTATTAATCTCTAATTACATGAATCAAGGAGAATACTTCCTTCACCTGCACAATGTTCACTGCCAGCTCTGATTCTACTTGCATAGAACTGAGAACATCAGAAAAGACTTTCAGTTCATTTTTTCTCGCTAATTAAATTAGGAAATAAAGTTTTTTTAAGCAAACCCTGACATCCCACCCTCCACCCCATCCTATTATCTTATTTTCAACCCCTTTTTTCTAAATTGTTATGCCTGAATTACGGTGCTTTGGCATTGGGCAAACTGCATCTGAGTTTAGATGGGATGCACTGATAAAGCCACCAGAGCAGATCTGACAAGTGGCTCCAGACCTATCTGTTGCATTGGATGGACTAGAATGAACAGGAGTCATCATGGTAAGTACATAACCTGTTTTCTGCATGTTGGGTAGAAGAGGGATGTTGATCTATATGGATTCCCAAGTACTTGTGTGTTTTAACAGGGGAGTATTTTATTATTTTTAGTGTCTGTTAATTGTATGAGTGTAGAAATGTGTTGCGTCTCTTATGGGTGTAAAAAATGGCATTTTATTTATTTGGGTTGATAAGTAATATATGTGAAAGGATCCAAAGGGAGAACTATCAATGCCATATTTTAAGTTTTGTACTGTGGTGGTGGTGCCGCGGTAGCGTTGTCGACTCACAGTTAGCCGTTGCCCGTTCGATTCTCAGAGAATCTTCTGTGTGATGACATGTGTGAATGGGCGTTCCTTCGTTGAAGGTTGTGCGTTAGGCCCGGCAAGCCAGCACGTAAGACTCTACTGCCAATCATTAGCGGACCGGAGTTCCGCTGTGGCGACCTCTAACTGGGAAAAGCTGAAAGACACAAACAAATCCCAAAGAAAAATGTGCAGATTTTAAATATACCCAGTGGCACATAGACATGTAAATTCAACACATCATGTTTAGTTATATAAGTAATTGCTGTCAATAATGATTAATAATGTCAAGTGAATGTAAGTTGTGTCCAAGTAGGTCATAAAATTCAACTGAATTTAGTATTTTAATTAGTTTTTGTATAGTCTAGTCATTAAGCAGCAGTAGCATTGTTGCCTCACAGCAAGAGGTTCTCCCATTCGATTCTTGACTGGAGCGCCTTCTGTGTGGAGTCTGCATGTCCTCCCTGTGGTCGAGTGGCGTTCGAAAGACATGCGTAAATGGGTGTGCCTTCGTTGAAGGTTGGGCATTGAGCTTGCACCTCGGCACCATAAATCTACTGCCAATCATTAGCGGACCGGAGTTCCGCTGTGGCGACCCCTAACCGGGAAAAGCCGAAAGAAGATCAGCAACATAGTCTAGTCATTATGTTACATGAAGTATAAAACTTAAACAGCTACACTGTCATTAGGTGATGACTGTGCACTGTGGAAATGGATAAGGATGCAGTAGGATGGTGTGCCAAAGCCCTACACAGTTTCTAAACATTGCTGCTTGGTAGGGCAGAGACTATTTACTCAGTCTTGTCTCATTGTGTATCTGTAGTACTCTTACCCATACAACAGAACCACGTCCCATGATCATAGTCTGTTCACAAGCACCACACCAAATGTGTATGGGCTGGTCCCACTGGTGTGACTTACAGAATTTTTACCACTAGTTTACACATTGTGTACTCCTTGTGGGTACACCAATGTATTTGCTCCTTTGTTGGAACTGAATAGCATATCAGTGCTGGCAAAAAAATCTTTTCATTGTAGAAAAAAAACACATCAGTACTTGAGTTCCTTATGGTTCAGGCAGGCCTTCTACTTCAGTCACACCTTTCTCTGCCCCCATACGGTATGCCAGTGGGAGCCCCCACAGTGCTAGATCCCCTCAGTACCACTAATATAGTGATGACCTGCCATCATACCTAAGGAAATTTTTGAATTAATTATATTTCAACACAGCAGCGGAGTGCAACACAGCAGGGAGCAGGTAGTTAGTAAGGTAACAGGAAAAATTACTTGCGTTATAATGTACATTATTTGATCGCTATTTGGGTTTAAATTCTTACCGAAATATTATATACCTTACAAAAAGTAACTGTTAACTACTGTGTTGTGTTGTGCTGTTAAACTACCGAAAGTTTCCACCTGCCTGGTGTACAAATGATCGTAATATACCACTGTGTACCATGCATACCCGTTCACCTTTCACAGATGCTGATAATTTTCTGTATGCCATACTTCATTAACAATGATTCATGTCTAGAAGTTGCAGCAATAAATGGTGTTTGTAAAATGCTGCACCGAATGTATATGAATATCCCAGTTTCAGTTCATCCTAAATGTTAAGCTGGAAATATTGTAATCAGATGAAAATGTAAAATATTTATGGAATTTTGGACAGGGTAAAAGCAGTTTAGATAAAAATTGCCAGGAAAACAAGAGTACTAGAGACTGGTGGCATTAAAGCCATCAGGTCAACATGAAAATGTAGAGCAGAAAGAAATCAGGCAGCATACTATAGTTTCATCTGTCCTTGCAGGAAGGGCTACACACTCAAGTGCAATAGCCATTTTTCTGCTTTGTGTTTGTATTCCTTTATCTGCTTTAATGTTTGAAAAAAAAATCCTAGCTCTCTATTCGTTTCCTGCCTTTCTAGAATCAGTAGAGTCTGGTTTTCATATTTTGCTGAATTCTGGGCTGTTTGTAAGTTTCTGTGTTACCCAGACCTTTCTAAGATAGAGGGAAGCTTCTCTGTTCATCAGTGAGAGTGGTGAGCTTTGAAACAGCCTATCTGTCGCTGGAGGAGTGATTTCAGCTCAGAATCTGTAGTTTTATTGGCCATTTTGGGCTATTTCTATCCCTTTCATCTTTCTTTTTAAAAGCCTGTGTTTACACAGTTTTGCGCATTGCGCAACAGCGTTTAACTACGGTTAAACTATTCCAGGTGCCAAAAAGTCTGCTCTTCAGATTTTCCCTTAGAACTAGCCAGTTTTTCACTTATCAAGAGGAAATCAGTTCTTAGTACTTATATTAATAAGCACTAACCAGACATTTCTAAGGGTCAGTTCCCGGTGTTCTCTCCTGTTCACCTGATGAATCTGGGCATCTCAGGGCAATGTATCAGTTGCCTCATGTACACTGACAACCCTCTCCTTCTACCACCCAACACTACAACCTGTGAGAGCTGCACTTATATAGCCAATCTAGAAGCCAAGCTCTCTCCCACCAAGACTGGACTAGACAGTCAAGAGGAGAAGGTAAACACCACACCGCACTCTACACATAGTCCATCAAAACCTGCACCACCCAAACTACACATAGTAACACAAAACACACACCTACATTTGTGGAGGCTTTCAATAAAAATCTGCCCAAACAATAGAGACCTCCAAAGCTGAAATGCAAGTAACCACCACCCCCAACACTACCCGAACAACACACAGCCTACAAAATCAGTGTGACTCTCAACCTCAACCCATAAGGCAAAACAACGTACCCAACACACTAGTCATTGGCGACTCTATAGTCAGGCACAGTGACGTCCCTCTCACTAGGCTAAACAAGGAGAATGTTACTGTCAGCTGCCTGTCTGGTGCCAGGAACCGTCATATAACGCATGCACTCAGGTCACTCCACAAGTACAAATATGACTGTCGTCCATGTTGGAGTGAATGACCTGAGACGTACCTCCCTGGACTACATGAAAAGAGACATGGAGGAGCTCTCTGACCATGTGGCCCAGGCAGGTTTGACACTAGCCCTGAGTATCCTGCCATCACCCAGAATGATGCCACAGTACAAGAACAAAATGATTGACTTCAACAATTGCCTAAGCTTCTGGTGTCATTCCAAGGGGATCCAGTATCTGTCTGCCTGGGACGACATGATCAGCAGGCCACAATGCTTTACCAGAGATGGCCTGCACCTGTCGCCTCTGGGATTCTGGATACTGATTAAGGCTCTTGCCACCCCTATAGTGCCTTTTTTAGGCAAGGCTCAAACATCAAATGCACCACCATAGTAGATAGGTGAAATCTAAGGGTAATGCTACTCAATGCTAGAAGTCTAAACCTCAAAATGCACTCACTCGAGGCACTCTTTAAGATGGAGAACATCGACATCTGTGCAGTGACAGAGACCTGGTTTAAGACTCCAGTGAGCACCCCTGCATTACCAGGCAACAATTCTTACCACACTTTTTGGCCACCTAACCTTGACCGAAACACTATAGGTGGAGGTGTGTCCATATTCATAAAGGATATACACACTTCCAGGCTAGTTGCTCAACATAATGCATCTAAAATTATCCAAGTACAATTAACACTGGGAAAGACTGCAGTTCAGGTTGTAGCTTGTTACAGATCCCACACCATGCCCCAGGGCGCCCACTCCATGTTTCTCGATATACTGGATAATGTTAAGGTGCAGCCCAATACCATAATATTGGAAGATTTCAACTAGCCCACCATCACCTGGGAAAACTACTCGCGTACTAACTCATCTGCCCAATGTTTTCTGGAATTCATCAATTCCAATGCCCTGGATCAGCTTGTCCATACCCCTACCAGGGGTAGCAACATCCTGGACCTGGTCATTACCAATATGGGTAGAGGTCAACTCCTCACTGGTCAGGTCTGACCTCAAGCTAATCACTCTAGACATCCATATCCTGCCTCCACCCCCCCATTAAGGAAACCACCTAAAAAATTTCTCCAAAGCCAACTTCATGCTTCTTAAGTCAGATGTGGCCAACTTCACGTCACCCACACAGATGGAAAATAGAGACACAACTGCTGAATCATATACAAAAGCACTGTATAAGCACATACACGAGTGCATGGACCATGCCATCCTCAACAGAACCAAGATGTTATCCTCCAAAAAAGGAAGCCAATCTGGTGGTCCCCTGCCATAAACAAACTCTACAACAGAAGGAAGAAACTGTTGCAAAAAAAGAGTAAAATCCCATGATTGCAGGAACTCCCTGGTCAGCCTCAGTAAGAAGCTGAGATCCCTCATAAAATCCTCCAAAACTAGTTAAGAAAATAAATTCGCCATGGATTCTAAAGACAACCACAAAGCTTTCTACAGCTATGTCAAGAATCAAAATGGCAACACTCAGATCTGCTCGGAACTGCAGCACAATGGCACTACATTTACCGAACCAACTGATATAGCCAACATCCTGGCAGACAGGTTCAATGCAAACTTTACCCCCCCCCCACCCCACCCCCACAAAGAGCCCATCTCCATACCAGAAGATGGAAAAGCCCCTGTAATCACGGGCGCACAGGTAAAGACTGCACTGTCCACAGCCAAGAACACAGCATCCATGGGACTGGACAACATCCCAGGCTACGTTCTGCACAAACTACGGAATGAACTGGCACCCCACCTAAGTACCATGTTCAACCATAGCCTCACTTCAGGCTTTGTGCCTATGGAATGGAGCACAGCGATGGTTATCCCACTCCCGAAAGGGGGTGCCACCACTGACCCTGAGAACTACCGCCCCCATTAGCCTGACAAGCCTGGTTTGCAAGGCCATGGCAAAGCATTGTCCTGGAGCTTATAAACAAAGACCTCGCTCAGTTTGGGTTTGTAAAACATAGATCATGCCTCCTAAACCTGATTGACTTCAAAGCAGTCACCAGAGCCGTAGATGAAGGTAAGGTGGTGCGCACAGCACAGCCTATCTTGATCTCGCCAAGGCTTTCAACACCATCCCCCACTTTGGTATTATAGATAAACTCACTGGACTATGCATAAATCCATGTGTCACAAGATGGGTAGCCAACGGGCTCACTGACAGAACCCACACAGTGAAAGGAGCTGATTCCAAATCTGACTTCAGACCAGTGACAAGCGGAGTTCCACAGGGTTTCGTCCTGGGTCCTCTCCTGTTCAGTATCTACTTCTCTGAAGTCCAGGGTAATACAGCTGGTCTCTGGCTAACGAAATTTGCAGACGACTGCAAACTAGGAGCCATAATAGATACGTCTAAGGATGTGGGCATTCTACAGAGAGGCCTCACCAAGACTGATGCTTGGTGTCAGTCATGGCCTAAAGCTCAATCCCAAGAAGTGCATTGTCATCCCCTTTGGGAAAAAGACTGTACCCATGAACTACCACATAGGCGATAGCCTACTAAACATCAAAAATGTGATGAGTCCTTGGGGCACAGGTGGTCAGCAGTCTCTCCTTTGACAATCACATCACCACAGTAGTCAGGAATTCCTTCTACGTGGCACACCATCACAAAGGGGTTCTCCTCCAGAAAAAGGGAGGTCATCGTTCCTCTCTACTCATCAGACACATTATAGAGTACAATGCCTTCTTTGGCATGTACCTCGCAAGACATATGCAACAATTAGAAAGACCACAAAAATACCTCACTAGGAGGATTACCGGTCTCGGATGCCATAAGTAGACCATCTCAAAAAACTTCAGCTGTACTCCGTCGCATATTGGCTACTCAGAAGTGACCTCTGCCTAACATGCAAAACCATGTCTAACCCAGATCTGATGGACATACCACACTTAAAGAAATACCAGTCTCTCTGAGCCACATGCTCCAGGGACCTAAACCTTGTCATCACAATAAACAAAACATGCTGGAGGGATAGATTCCTGCCCTAGAGACTTCCCATTGCTGTAGAACAGGCTACCCATTCATGTCAAGCAGAGCTCTTCATTAGCCCTCTTTAAGAGAAATCTTGACAATTGGATGGGAAACAGGAAATTCACCCCGGGGATCACTGCTGTGGCGCTGCTCGACAGGGGCACAGGAAAATAATTTTCTTGGGTGGCGAAAGCCAGGGAACCTCGTTTGTTTAGGCTTATATAGGCCCTAGAGATGATAGCCTAGTACATACCTGTGAACAGCTGCGATCATCATGAACGAAAGGAAAAAAAACAGTAAATCCTGGACAGTGTAGAAGACCTGGCTTCAAATAAGAGAAAAGTTACACTTGCAGCATTTCGGAAGTAGACAGGTATGTGAAGGCACTTTGTGTGTGTTTGTGTACTGCAGAGTAATTTTATTTGCATCCAATTTCAGCAGTAATGGAGTTTGCACTTTTTGTCGCTATTGTGTGGCCATGGAGCCAGCATGTGTACTTTTGTGGATGCAGGGTTCTCCCCCTGCAAAAAATATACACTTTTAAGATTTGCTGAAACTGACTCATCAATTTAATTTGTGGTATTTACACGCATTGAAATTTCCTGTGAGAAATCGATAAATTCCAGCATTCACTGTAGTCTCTCTGCTACATGTTTTGCTTTAATGGTTATGGGTTGGTGCTAGAGTAAAGCTGTTGAAAGCTTCTTGAAACATTGTCTTGATAGTAATATCTGATTATAAGCATATACTAGGTTTCTTTTTATGATATACCTTTTTAGGTTATCACTTAACAAATCATATTAACATTTTTTTCATTTACATACATATATAACGTATGTTTTTTCTTTGTAACCACTATCGTTCATTCTAACATTGCATAAGTTGCTCAGTTCCTACCTTCCCTTAAACCTCACTTCTCTTCTGGAGTACTTTTCTCCATTTATTATACCCACAGATTCCATTTATTTCTAAGTAATTTCCATTTCTAAAGATTTCCAGTTGTATCTCTTCTACAATATTCAATACTTCAAATACACTTAGTTTTAGATTTTGTTTTCCATTTTAATCATATACTAGCTTCTTCTTGGTGACAGGCAATAATACAAATGTTTTTTAAGTATTTTATTTGGAGAAGAGTAACACATTTTTACAAGTTGCAGGATATTGACAGCGGTTCCATATCCAGTGTGGCAAAATGCATTGTATTTTCTTTCTCCAGAAAAAAAAAATGCTCTGTGAAATGCTTTCATTTTTTTAAAATTTTGCTATATTTCCCTTTTTTTTAGTTTTAATTTAGTATTTTCTTCTTGTGTAGCAATGTGTGATATGCAAATGGTGCAAAACAAAAGTCGTGTCATCATTTAAAATATATTCTTCATGCTTTTTTGAACTTGGAAGAGCATTATAAAATTATTTGCTCTCCAGTGCACCTTAGAATAGTCCATCTACAGATGTATGACAGCTGTAGCTTACAAAGATATACTGTGTGTTTGAATTTATTTTGTTTGTATACACATTTTTGCACTGTTTGACTGCTAGGAGAACAAAGTGACACTAAAGCTCCCAGTAAAACTTCACTAATCTTTGTTTTACTTCAGGGTTTAACCAGAATAAAAAATGCCAGTGATGTTGTTGGTGTTATCCTAAAAGAACTGAAGAGGCAGTGTACACCTGATTCATACAAGTTGTTGGTAGCTGTGGATGGAGTAAATGCTCTTTGGGGAAGAACAGCAATCAAGAAGGAAGACAAAAGTCCGGTATAAAGATTGCTTTCATAAACCTTTTAATGAAACTGAAATGCATGGTTGAAGTTGGGGATGTGGGACATGAGAATTACACATTAGCTTTTGACAGCTCTTTATGTGATTGCATTTATAAAGAACTTATGTACTTACCGTAATGTTCCATCTATGTTGTCCATTTTCATTCTTCCTCAACAGTTTGGTTTAGATTCGACCCTTGTATCTGACTCTGCTGCTTTTTACAGATCGTGGATATTGGAAACTCTTGAGCTCCTCCCTTACCCATAATGCTCTAATCCCTAACCATATTTTGTTTGTTAGCCTTACTGTTTCATAGAAATTTAGAAACAGTACTAGAATGAGAAACCAATATCCGGAGATCAAAGGCAGCAACATTGGTTCCTTTATTATCTTCTCGATGTCCTCCTATTCATATGCTGCTGTATCCATTACATGGGGGGAGTCTACCTCCGGTTGACTCATACAAGCAGTCATTTTACAAAAGATAAATGCTGCTGCAAAGGTACGTGTGATAGCCCGCATCACTAAGCATACGTCAGTCATAAATGGACATGGGGTATAAAATGGACGTCAGCATGCACCTACCCCAGAACTTTCTGCCGTCTGACTGCCAGCTCTGGTTGTTGCTCACTTGGAAATGTGACCTTGTGCTTGTCTGTGTTCAAATAAGTACCCCCATAGGGGTTTTTGTTACTTTCTTGCTACAGTGTTGTGGGTTAATGTCAAGTAGAAAGGGCAAGTGTCAGTGCAGAAGGCAAATTCCACATAAACTCCCACAAGGTCTGTTTATTCTGTCTAGACCCAGACCACGATCATACCCCCTGTAAGATCTTTAAGGCTTTTGTACCTCAGACCCTTAGGAGCCAACTCGCTAGTCTTAAACTATAATTAGAGAATCCAAGTCTAAAACCCCTAGCTAGAGACATGGACCTGACATCGGGAACTCGGAGGAGCTGCCGACAAAAAAAGCCAAGAAGGCTTGGCCTGAAACTATGACTGTGCCCTCTCTTCCAACTGTACTTCATGAGGCCGGAGAAGGCTCGGAGACTGAGTCTGAATCCGCAGACCTTCCGCTGACTGGTACCCAGGGGGAAGCCATTAAGGAGGCTACCAGCATGTCTTAGAGAGTTGCAGTCGTCTGACCCAGGTGCTGGGGAGAAACCACGGCTTATCTCCGAAGGCCCGCATAGGTTTTCCCAAATCATTGTCAGAGAAGACGTTCTTTCGGATATAGAGTGTCATCCAATGTCTAATCTTCCTTCTCTTCATCGCATGTTAGACACCTCTTTGTCGGAGGGCCCCAAAAAGAAACAAAAGACTAAACATACCATTCCTTCTCAAAAGACCATGCTGTCGGATCATGTAAGACTGGCAGGCCTTTACCCAAGGCCTATTTTACACTTTCATGGCCTTCTCCAAACATCTGCGCCTGTCCAGGCTCCTTCCGCCTCCACTCCTAGGAGTAGGTCATTGACTAACATTTCCTCTGAGGAGGAGGAATCTTAAGGCGATGAGTCCCTTAACCTGCACCTCTCAAATTGCCTCCCCTCTGGGGTGTGCTTCTGTAGAGGAGGAGTCGAATTGAACCGATTCCCCTGGAGAAGACATCACCTTTGGGGAGACAGTTGTCCAAATGAAGGACTTTTTTAAATGGGACTACAGGCAGATATCCAAGACCCAAAAGAGGTGGTATGACATCTTGCAAATGGAGTCCCCTAACCCGTCTGCTGTTCCCTTTGTCCGTCTTGCATTTTTGGATGCATTCTTGGCTGCATCAGAAGCTCCAGAGTCTCAATCCCCTGCACCAAAGCACCCTGATAGGATTTTATAAAGTCCTTGAAGATGCCAAATTTCGCTTCAAGGCCCCTTTTGCAGATCCAGCAACTATTTCTGTTGCTGCAGATAAAGCATCAGAACTCCTTCCCTCCACTTCCTTACTCCCCTCCAATAAGGAAAGCAGAATCATGGAAAAATTGGGCAAAAAAGTATATACCTCTGCCACCTTAGCTGTGAGAACCATAAACTGTCAGACTCATGTGGCCAAATATTCCTTGGCCCTACTGACAGATGCCATTAAACAATTTGGTGAGTTACCTGATTCTCCCAATAAGGCAAAAATAACTAGCCTATTGAATTCCTGTAGCCAAGTTACCAGACACTCTGTAAGGTGTAGTTATGACACAGTAGAGGCTTCTGCAGGGGCAGCTGCTTCAGGGTCAGTCATTAGGAGATAGTTCTGGCTCAGGTTGCAGCCTTTGCCAGATGATATCAAAATAAAACTAATGGACGTGCTCTTAGATAACAATCCTTGTTTAGTTCTGCAGCTGCAGAGCTCTTTAAGGCCCTTCAGACGAAGGGCAAAGAGCTTCAGGAACTCAGGCACATTTTGTGTCCCCTGTTCCCAGTTTCCAGAGGAACTACCCGACCAGAGCAACTTTTGTGAGAAGGCCTTCTAAACACACGTCCTCCAAAGGGAAAAAAGATTCCAAGAAGCAGACCCCTTCCAGGTCTTCTCCCTCTACACCAGCTCAAAAGCAGTCCTTCCAGCCCAAACCTGGTAGTCTGTGACTATCAGGCCTTAAGCCCAGCTTACCCCCCCTCTCCCTGTGTCTGTCTGTGTCCCTTCCTGCTTGGAAACAGATTACCCAAGACTCTTGGGTTCTCTCAATCATAAAACAAGGTTATTTTATGGTGTGGGAGACCAGACCAACCTTCAAAGGCATTCCTCAACCCCCTCAAGACCAAATGGCTTCCTCTCTCAAGGCACTATTCGAGGTACCCCAAAATTTAAGAGGGAAAGGATTTTACTCCATAATGTTTCTGGTTCCCAAGAAAGAAGGTCCCTGGAGATCTATCTAGAATCTGCCCCATCTGAATACCTTTCTCAAGGTCCTCTCCTTTCGGCTGCTGACTCTTCCTACTCTCCTTCCCCTTACTCTCCCTCAGGCATACATGGTGTCCTTAGACATAAAGGATGCCTTCTTGCACATCCCAATCCACCCACTTTTCAGGAAATTCCTTCGCTTCTCAGTGGGTTCTGCGCATTTTCAGTTTTATGCTTTGCCGTTTGGTCTCTCTACGGCCCCAAGGGTGTTCACAAAGTGTTTAGCCCCAGTCATTGCCTTCACCAGAACACAGGAATCCAACTCTTCCCTTATCTGGACGATATCCTCATCCAGGCATTGTCCCTACAATTGCTTCAACAGCACCTGGACTATACCATCTCCCTAGTGAGAGGCTTGGGGTTTAACATAAACCTTCAAAAATCTTCTCTGACCCCCCTCCCAGGACCATGTGTTCCTAGGATGCAGGATTCTCACAGGGCAAATGATGGCCTATCTTCCTCCAGACCAGATTCAGACCCGCACATCTTATTTCCAGGAAATTCTTCTTCTCCAAGCCCTGTCCGCCAGGGAGTTTCTAAGGCTCCTGGGATTCATGGCCTCCACCATTCCCATGATACCCTTAGCAAGGCTACACATGAGGAAATTTCAGTGGATCTTAAGGACAGTCTGGAAACAACACCTGCAGCCTCTGGAGTTTATGGTACCCTTCTTACCCTGCCTATCTAGGGAACTAAAGTAGTGGATTACTCAGATTGCAGAAAATCCAGCTTTGCCCCTGCAAACTCCTCCCCCAACCAGGATCTGTACACTGATGCCTCAGACTCGTGCTGGGGGGCAACTCTAGGAGACTGGAGAGTGAGGGACACACAGACCCACTCCCAACAGAGGGAACATATCAACATCAAAGAAATGAGAGCCTTGATCTTTGCTCTTCAAATCCTCAAGACTCAAATCCTTCCAGGAATGCTGAGATGGTACACACACAACACAACAGTGCTGTGTTACATCAACAAGCAAGAGGGGACAAAGTCCTACATCCTATTCAGATTGGCTTTGCAAGCTTGGGAGATTGCACAACAGAGACAGGTATCCCTCCTAGCCATCTACATCCCTTCAACCGAGAATGTGATGGCAGATTCTCTAAGCAAGTCCATAACTCAATCGCACAAATGGATGTTGAACAGGGATGTGTTCCTGGACCTGGTCCATCGATGGGGTATACCTCCGGTAGACGTGTTTGCCTCCTCCATGAACAGACCACACACAACTTACTGCACCAGGATATTCACCCCTGGGCCATGGAAGAAGGATGCTGTTTACTTCTTATGGAAGGGGATGTTCACTTATGCATTTCCCCCTTACCTTTTATACAAAAAGTTCTGCTGAAAATTCAGAGAACACAACCTCAGATCTTGTTGGTGACCCCCTTTTGGCCAAGGCAGCACTGGTTCCCCCTTCTACATCATCTAGCCAAGGGCAATCACCAGAAGTTACCCCTCAGGATGGACCTACTCACACAGGATAAGGGAACTCTCATACACCCCCAGATATCCACCCTGAACCTTACACTATGGGTACTAGGGCATTGATTCCCTTCAGACACTTTTATACTGAGGACGTGCTTCAGGTTGTGCAGGAGGCCAGAAAACCCACTACCTGAAAATCCTATATATCCAATTGGAAAAGATTTTCCGTTTGGTGTCTAAACCAAGACTTTCAACCACTGTCTGTAGATCCTCCAGTGGTTCTGTCTTACCTGTGTGAATTGATGAACACTGGCTTGTCATATTCTTCCATCAAGGCACATCTTTCTGCCATCTCAGCATATTTACCTCTGTCCCCTTGTTTGGCTTCCAGGCTGGAAGTCGAGCTTTTTCTGAAAGGAGTACTGCAAATTAGACCCTCAAGGAAACCTATTCCCTCCCTTTGAACCAGCTAATTACTACACTCTTTAACACCGCACATGGAAAACTATTCTTTTGGTGGCTATTACTTCAGCCAGAAGGGTCTCTGAACTGCAAGCCCTCATGGCTTCTCCCCCTTTCACAATTTTCCACAAGGACAGGGTTTCCCTACGTGCGAACCCATCCTTCATGCCCAAGGTAGTTAATGAACTTCCTTAAATCAGGCCATCAATCTGCCTACCTTCTTTCCTTCGCCACAATCCTCCAGTGAAAGAATCCTTCACTCCTTGGATATGCATGGACAACTCGGATACTATATGGCTAAAACCAAATCCATTCATAAATCAGATAGGCTCCTTGATGTTCATCGTGTTTCACTGTTGCAGTCATTACATTAGGGTAATCTGCTGGCAGGTTGCCCTCAGTCGGCCTGATTAACAAAGCCTTGGGTCCTGCATTGGTTGCTGTCCCTTCTTCCATGATGTCAGGTTGACAGGGGTATAAAACATGCAGTCGATGCCATTACATCAGTCTTTCTTGCCGAGCGGTGCCCGAAGCAGAAGCAGTTCGCAAGTGCCGGTCTGCTGACTCCTGAAATTTTCGTTTTCGAGTTTCAGAACCGAAGTCTTCAACTTAAAGCTAAGTACCCTGTTGGGGAAACTTTTTCTTGCTCCTTACCGATGTCAATAAAAGTTAATAATTGTATTACTTGTGGGAAGCAAATACCTCATAAGGATTTTAATTTGTACTGTATTCCTTGCCTAGGCCCTGACCACGACGTACCTTGCTGTCGGTTTTGTGCTTTATTTAATCAGCGCACTATCCGTCGTCTGTACATTTTTGCTTCAAAATATTTCGGTTCTCGATTTAATTATCCAGAAATGACATTGGTTAGCCATCAGATTACCGGAATACTGAAAAAAAATTCAAAGATAAAGAGACAGGCCGTCGAGGTCCAAAACTGCCGACGATGCTTCTCCTAAGCCAGTCGCCAGTTCGCCGGTACTCAGTGAGGTGCTTTCGCAGCCCCTGATACCCACTACTTCTGATTAGCAGGCCTCTACTGAGACCCATTTGCAGTCCGTTATGCCTTGAGATGCTTCACATATGGAACCCATGGATGTCTCTACCTTGGATGGGTCCGGAGCCGCTGAGCAGGCACCGGCTTCTGAGGGTGTATTCAGGCCTACAGACTTGCATATTAAACCGATTCCAACTTCAGTGCTAAGGCTTAAATCTTGATCTATGTCTAAAAAACTGATGCCCAGGCCACATGTACAGGCCCCTATGCCTAAAAAACAAATTATCAAAATGGCTGAAGATTCAGTTACTCTAATCAGGGGGGTAGTCAAACCCCCCCACCACCACCACCACGCCTAGGATTGAATTTGACTATGACTCTTCTGAACAAGTCTATGTTTCTTCTGACTCTTCTAATGATCTGGATTTGTCCATACCTACTTATGAGGACTCTGATGCAGAGGATTCCATTCCCTCTGCTTCTCCACCTGAGGATTTCTCTTTTGGGGAAACTTTACATACCTTAAGGGAGCATTTCCACTGGGAAAGTCAGGATTTCTCTGAATCCAAAAAGAGGCTTAGGGATTTCCTTCTTCCTCAGCATAGGCCTTTGGCTATACCTCCAGTACTAGATATTGTTGATGTGTTTTCGGTATCCAGTATGGCCCCTGATTCCTTGCCGCCAGCCCCTAGCAAACCAGACCGGTACTATAGGGTTCCCGAGTCCCACAAATTCCTTTTCAAAAATCCTGTTGCGGACCCTGAAACCATTTCTCAGGGGCCCAAGGGCATTAAGGCTTCTGCTGCTAAAAATCCTACCCCTTCTGATAGAGACTCCAGGGCGCTGGATAGATGGGGTAAAAAGGTTTATACTTCTACAACCTTAGCAATCAGGACTCTAAACTGTCAATTCCATAAGCTAAAATATCAACAGCATATCATGGGGCTGCTTAAACAGAAAATTATGTTGATTTCTGACTGTGTGGAGAATAAAGATTTGCAGGATTTATTGCATTCAGCTGAGAAAGTTGGCAAACATACTTTGCAATGTGGTTTTGATTCTTTAGAGGCCTCTTGTAGGGCTGGTGCTACTGGGTCTGTGCTTAGAAGGCATGCTTGGCTTAAGGAGCAATCTTTGCCTGATCATGTTAAAGCAAAACTTTTGGATGCTTCTTTACAGCAGGACAGGTTATTTGGCTTTAAGGCTGAAAAAGTTCTAAAAAAGATGGAAGATAAAGTTAAATCTATGCAAACTGTGAAAGATTTCTTGCAAGTGCAACCTCCTAGATATAGTAGGCATTGGCCTACTAAGAACCAGTCCTTTCCAGCTCCTTCCAGAGCCACTATGGCCAAACAGACATTCCAAAACCACCAGATTTCAGTCCCAAGGGACTTTCAGAACTAAGTAATGGGGTGCTTCCACTTCCAAATCTGGAAACAACAAGGCACCACCCTATGGTAAACATTCTCAATGACTTCCCTTTGAAATTACCAAGCACTTACCTCTTAGCCGCCCCTTTGGGGGGAAAACTGGCTCTTCATTCAAGAAACTGGTAACGTATAACCCAGGACAAATGGGTTTTAAATATAGTGTCCCAAGGATACAGATTTCATTTCCACACGCTGCCAACTCCAAACGGGTGGCCAGACCTGCCCCCAAATCAGTGGGCAGAGGCTCAGAAACAAGTACTTTCCCTCCTAAACATGGGGGCTATTCAACTAGTACCAGAAGAGGAAAAGGGACAAGGTTTCTATTCCAGACTTTTCTTGGTACCCAGAAAAGACAAATCATGGCATCCAATTCTGGACCTGTCTACTCTAAACACCTTTCTGGACATTCCAAAATTCAAGATGCTGACTTCTTCACCAGTTGCTTCCTATGCTAGACAAGGATGCCCCTGGTTGGCAACTCTCGACTTAAGAGGCTTACCTGCATATCCCAATCAGGGAATCTTGCAGAAGATTCCTACGCTTCAAAGCAGGCTGCATGCATTATCAGTTCTCTGCACTGTCCTCTGGCTTGTCTACTGCGCCCAGGGTATTCACAAAGTGCCTGGTTCCAGTAATTGCATTTTGCAGGCAAAGAAATATTCAAATATATCCATACTGGATGTTTGTCTAATTCAGGCAGAAAACCAGGCAGAAAACCAGGCCATTCTTCTAAAACATCTGGCGTTTGTACAAAGACTTCTAACCTGTCTAGGGTACACCATAAACTAAAAGAAATCTCAACTGGTACCCTCTCAAAAAATTACATTCCTGGGTGCAAGCTTGAATACATCTGCACAGATGGCTTTCCTTATGCCAGAAAAGCAAATTCATTTGGTGACTTACTTCAAACAGGTGGGCACAAAAACCCTGCTATCTGAAAGGCAAATACTGCAAGCCTTGGGGTTCGTGGCCTCATGCATTCTTCTAATTCCATATGCAAGACCGCATATGAGGAAACTTCAGTGGTACTTAAAAAGTTTATGGAGTCAACATTGTCACAGCCTGGAAACAATGATTCCTATCGTACCTTGCCTGTGCCTAGAGTTCCTATGGTGGGCAGAAGCCTGCCACCAAAACAAGGGACTGCCATTCACACCACCCCCTGCTGCCCAACCCCTACCTACAGACGCATCAGACTATGCATGGGGCGCTCATCCGGCAGGGAAGTGCATTCAGGGCAAATGGAGCCCAAGTCAAATGCCTCTTCATATCAATCAAAAAGAAATGCTAGCTGTACAGAATGCACTGACAGCCTTCAAAGGACTACCTTCATCCAAGACAATTACTGATAGACGGACAACACCACAGTTATGTGACACACAAACAAGAAGGGGGGTACACATTCCTACCCCCTCTGCAGACTAGCTATGGCATTGTGGAACACGGCTTTGAGCTACCAAGTACAACTACAAGCTCAATTTCTGCCAGGAAAGCAGAATGTTCTGGCAGATGAACTAAGCAGAAATCTCAATGACCCTCATGAATGGAAACTGGAACCACGGATTTTCAACATGTTCACATGCAAATGGGAGAGCCCAGACATGGATCTTTTTGCCTCACCCCAGAACTACCAGTTGGACAAATTTTGCACAAGAACTCATCACAAAAAAGCCTGGAAAGTGGATGCTCTGTCCTTCAGCTGAAAAAAACTATCAGTCTATGCCTTTCTCCCTCTGCCTTTGCTCTCCAAAGTTCTACTAAAAGTCAAACAGGACAAACCAAAAATGATTTTGATTGCACCAGACTGGCCTCGCCAATATTGGTACCCACTTCTGCGCAGTGTGTCACACATTTCTCCATGGCACCTGCCTCAGACACCTTCCTTACTGTCTCAGCAGGATAACCAAATTCTGTACCCTCAGCTCCATACATTGAATCTTGCAGCTTGGCTGATCACTTAAATTCACCCTTAGCATCCCTCAGCAAACCTGTGATGGATGTCATTTTGGAGGCGAGAAGACCTAGTACTAGAATATCTTATGCTGACAAATGGAAAAGATTCTGTGCCTGGAACCAATCACAAGGGATGAGCACAGCAGTGCCCAATTTACCTCAAATTTTGCAATACTTAACTGAGATGCTTCATAAGGGCCTGTCTTTTTCTTCCATAAAAATCCATGCCTCAGCCATTTCAGCACATTACAACACAGACCCCCCCCCCTTCTCTCATCCTCTTCTTAAAGCAGTATCTCAGAGGGGCCAAAAATTTGAGACCACCCAGGAGAGCTCCAACCCTGACTGGGACCTTACATTTGTATTGGAGAAACTCACTCTACCTCCATTCGAGCCAGCTGCAACTGCAGACTTAAAATGTCTTTCCTGGACAACAGCCTTCCTTTTAGCAATCACTTCAGCTAGAAGGATATCTGAATTACAGGCCCTTATGGCAGTGGAGCCTTTCATCATCTTTCATGCGGACAGGGTGTCACTGAGGATCAATCCATCATGCATGCCCAAGGTGGTATCTAGTGTGGTTCCTAATCAGTCCATTCATTTGACAACTTTCTTTCCCAATCCACAGAACAAGGGAGAGCGGATTCTGCATTCAATGGACGTACACAGACAACTTAGATAGGACTAAATCTCAAAGAAAATCTGAACTGCTGGGTAGCATTTGCTGCAGGGGCAGAGGGAAAGGCTATTTCAAAGCAAACCATTTCTAAATGGGTAAGCCATTGTATTCATTTCTGTTATAAGCACCATGGAAAACCTATCCCCCAGGGGATCAGATCTCATTCCACCAGGGCTGCATCTACTTCAGCAGCCTTTCTCAGAGGTGTTCCTACCAGGGATATTCTAGAAGCTGCTACCTGGAGTTCAGTTCATACTTTCACCAAGCATCATCACTTACCAATTTTCTCTAAATCCAGAGCTGGCTTTGCCACTGCTGTTTTGCAGGGCCTTATAGCTGGTCCTAATGCTGTATAAATCCATCTTCCCAACCTTAGCTTTGGGGATCTACCCAAATGTAATGACTGCAGCAGTGAAACATGATGAACATAGTACAGTTGTGTACACTTACCATAAATATAGATGTTCAAGTGTATTCACTGTTGCAGTCCTGGTTACCCTCTCTCCAGCCCCGTTTTTTTTTTTTTTTACTATACCTCTTCTTTCTTTTATTATGCTTAAAACCTTGTTGGTGTATTTGCTTTTGTTTGGAGGTATATTTTTGTGTTTCTAATAATATATATATCATTTTTTTTTTGCTCCCCATTTGGGGGGCACCTGACATCTGGGGCAAGAAAAACTGATGTAATGGCATCGGCTGCATGTTTTATACCCCTGACGACCTGAAGTCATGGAAGAAGGGACAGCATCCGACGCAGGACCCAAGACTTTGTTAATCAGGCTGACTGAGGGCAACCTGCCAGCAGATTAACCCAATGTAATGACTGCAACAGTGAATACACTCAAACATCTACATTTATGGTAAGTGTACACAACTGTACTTTTCCTATCATCTAGGAGCCCTGGGACACCCTTTTTCCAAGAAAACTATTTCATTCTGGATCTCAAAAACTATTTGCTTTTGCTACCACAGCCTGTGGTAAAAGGGGCCCCTTCCCAGTGAAGGCACACTCCACTAGGGCTATGTCTTCCTCTGGCGCTTTCTTTAAGGGCTTGGATACAGCTGCCATTTTAAAGGCAGCCACATGGTCATCTGTCCACACTTTCACCAAATATTACAAGTTGGATGTAATTTCCAGGTCTAGAGCAGGATTTGCCAGGGCCATTCTGCATGGCTTTGTGGAAAATGAATCACTTCCCCTTCCCAGTCCTTAATAGCATGAGCTTTTGCACTCTTCCTCATGTAATGGATACAGCAGCATATGAATAGAAGGACATAGCATAGTTGTGTAAAATCTTGCTGTAATCATACAAGTTCTTCTCTTCTATATGCTGCTGTATAGTTTCCCACACTGCCTTCCCCCTGATGCTTGCCTGACTCTATAGAGTACCCACTCCATAGTCGTCGGTGCCCAGTGGCATTCAGTTCTGAGGTAGCTGCATGTTGATGTCCACTTTATACCTGACATCCGTTTATGGCCAATGTATGCTGAGTGATGCAGGCCATCGCACATACCTTTGCAGTAGCATTTATCTTATGTAAAATGACCAGACGTACGAGTCAACTGGAGGCACACTTCCCTATGTAATGGATACAGCAGCATATAAAAGAGAAGGACATATATGGTTATGGTAAGAGTTTACACAACTGTGCTTTCTTCCAGAAGTTATATACAAAATGGTGGGGGGTTGGAGGGGGAGGGTAGTTGAAGAATGAAACTGGACAACACAGATGGAACGTTATGGTGAGTACATAACCTGTTTGTCTGATGTTATCAATTTTCATTTATTTCTTAACTGGGACAGAGTCCCCAGCTACCTGAATCCCAGGTGGACTCTAAGGAGGGATATTTCTGAGCACTGTTGAGCCAAAGGCTGCTCTTCCCCTCGAGACCAAATCCAGTTTGTAATGAGTAATAAAGTTATGAGGATTAGCCCAAGTTGCAGCCATACAGATACTGTCCGTGGAAGACCTGGATAAAAATACTGATGAGGTTGCCGCGGACCTGTTTGAATGGGCTCTTAAATTTTTTGACAGACAAACCCAATGTGTTATAGACAAAGGAAATGCAATCAGTCAACCATTTGGCTAAAGTTGCTTTGGTAACTGGCTTGCCCAGTTTTGATTCCGCAAAATAAATTAATTGAGCTGTTTTTTTTTTGAAAGTCTGCGTTCTATGCCAATAGAAATGTAACTGTCTGTGAACATCCAACAAATATAACATATTCTCCTTTGTATTTGAAATTTGGAAAGAAATCTAGAAGATTAATAGATTGATTGATGTTGGATTCTGACACCCCCTTAGAAAGAAAGGATGGGTTGGTTTATAATGCTACTCTGTCTTTATGGAAAATTAAATAAGAAGGCTTAGAAGATAAAGCTTGAAGTTCAGAGACTCTCTAAGCAGAGGTTATAGTTATCAAAACAATCATTTTCCAGGTTAAGAATTTTAGTTCACACTTTGCTGATGGCTCAGATAGAGACTGAGTTAAAGCTTGTAAAACTAAATTCAAGTCTCATGGTGGAGTTGGATCTTTAAAAGGCAGTCTCAGAAGAAAGGTACCCTACATAAAGGCCTTACAAAGTTTTGAAGAAGCTAGTGTGGAATTGTTAACTCCTATATGAAAATTAGAAATGTCAACTAGTTGTACTTTTATAATTGAGGATCTAGCCCCTTCGTTAAAAGTTGTAGCCAAAAGCTCCAGAACTGTATGTACTGGTACTAAAAAAGGGTCAGTGTTTTTTGTGGTGCCAAAAAAACAAATCTTTTCCATTTACTTCTATAAATCTTCTTGGTGGAAGCTTTATGGGAAGATAAAAATGTGACTGACAGGGGAGGAGAGCCTGCATTGTGTAGCTGTCATTGAAAGTGGAGCAACCATGTGGTCAGCTTTAGGCCTAAAATGGCCGGGTGAATCATGTCTGGTGGGTGAGACAGGAGATCCGGAGTTTGATCCAGAATCCATGGAGGATGAACTAGATGAAGCCAAAGAAAGGGGACCCAAGTCTGACAAGGCCAGTAAGGGCCAATGAGAATAACTTGGCTCTTAAGGTTCTCCAGAAAGCATCTCGACTGAAGATTAGCAGAGACCAGGGGAGCCAGTCATGGAGTAGGGCATCTCTCGGTGATTTCCCCTGGTGTGGTATCAGGGCAAAGAACCTGCTGCACTTGTTGAGGGGAGATGCAAAGATGTTGCCGCAAGATTGACCCTATCAGTGGAATATCTTTTCCGCAACTATTATGTTGAGAGACCACTCATGAGGCAGTAAAATGGACCTGCTCAACTCGTCTTCTATTGTTATGGATTTCCCTGGAATGTGCATTTCTGTCAGAAATAGATTGGATGATATTTTCTATTGCCAGACTCTGAGACCTTCTCGACATAGGGGGGTAAGGTCCGGTTCCTCTTTGTTTACTGATATATCATTCCACTGATAGATTGTACATCTGGATCGCAGTAGTCCCGAATGGAAGAGACTCTGGAAAAGCCTGCAGTACTTGGAGTACTGCTCTCGTTTCCAAGACATTGATATGCATGTTGGCCTCTTCAGGAGACCATGTGCCTTGAACCATCTTTACCAAGAAGTGCCCTCCCCCATCACCAAATTTGGGAAATGTCATAGGTTCATACTAGGCTATCTGCCCTAGGGCATTTATAAGCGTAGCCAGAGTGTGTTTGGCTTTCGCCACCCATTTTAAATGAATTTTGCTATGCCCTTTTTCGAGGTTAGTATACTGTGCCTCTGTCTAACAGTGACACAGAAGTGATACCCGGGGTAAACCTACGATCTCCCATCCACTCATCAAGATTCCTCTTGAATAGAGTCAATGAGGGACTCTGCCTAACCTGGACTGGGATTTTTTTCCAGAGTGAAGGGAGCTTCTTGGTTATGAATCTGTCCCTCCAGCATGTCCTATTTATTTCAGTGCTCAGGTTCAAGTCTCTCGAGCGCGTAGCTCGATGGGATTTGGATTTTCTGAGATGCAGCATGTCCATTAATTCCGGGTTGGACATGGCTTTATATGTCAGGCACAGATCGCCTCTGAGCAGGCGGTATGCCACTGAGTAGAGCTAGAGTTTCTTTAACCGGGCAGCATATGGCATCTGTTTGAGCCCTTTGATCCTCTTGGTGAGGTACTTTTGGGGTCTTTCCAGTTGCTGCAGGTGTCTGGTAAGGTACATCCCAAAAGGGGCATTGTACTCAATTATGGGCCTGATGAGGGATGAGTAAAGAGGCACGATGACCTCCCCTTATCTAGATGTGAATCCCTTCATGATTAGGTGGGCTATATAAAATGTTTTTCTAACCACTTTGGCCACGTGGTTTTCAAATGAGAGTTTGCTATCAACTTGGGCCCCAGGGTCCCTAATTACTACTTCCGTACTTAATGGATTACCACCTATGTGGTAATTTGTGGGCACTTTGTTTTTGCCAAAGGGGATGACTATACACTTTTTGGCGTTTAGCTTGAGGCCTTGGCTCTGGCACCAGTTGTCTGTTTCTATGAGGCCCTTTTGTAGGATGCTTGTGTCGGCTGGAGAGTCAATTATGGCGCCTAGTTTGCAGTCATCTGCGAACTTGGTCAGCCACAGTCCTTCCGTGTTGGCCTGTACCTCCAAGAAATATATACCGAACAAGAGAGGTCCCAGGACTGAGCCTTGTGGGACACCACTTGTAACTGGTTTGGAGTCTGACATGACTCCACCAATTCTAACCATGTGGTTTCTGTCCTTGAGCCAGTTTGCAACCCATCTAGTGACATAGGGGTTTATATTTAAGCTGGTGAGCTTATCTATAATGCCCGAGTGGGGTATTGTATCAAAGGCTTTTGCGAGGTCCAGGTAGGCTGTGTGGACCACCTTCCCCTCGTCAATGGCCTTGGTGACCAGTTTTAAGAGGCAGGATCTGCCCTTAAAGCCGAACTGGGTAGGATCCAGTGTCTGTAGGTCCCCAATATCTTTATTTATGAGGTCCATGATGATCCTTTCCATAGCATTGCAGACCAAGCTAGTCAGGCTTATGGGGCGATAGTTTCCAGGATCCGTTGAGGCACCACCTTTGTGGAGAGGGACCACTGTTGCTGTATGCCACTCTTTGGGTACATATCCTGTAGTAAGGCTGAGATTGAACAGTAGTTTTATATTTGGGTTTAGCTCTTCTTGGAGTTCATGTAGGACGCAGCCCGGGACACCGTCTGGTCCTATTGATGCTGTGTTTTTTGCTTTGGAGAGGGCGGCTCTTACATGAGCATCTGAGATGTCAGGGGGGCAGCACTCTGCTGGGATAGATATTTGCCCTTTTGGTGGGGAGGGTGGGGGGGGGAGAAGTTTGTGCTGAACCTGTCAGCTAGGATGTTGGCAATGTCTGTGGGTTCGGTGTATTTTTTGTCATTTTGGTCTAATTCTGAGCATATCAGGGAATTCCCACCCAGGTTCCTAACATAACTAAAGAAAGCCTTGTGATTATCCTTAGTGTCCAGTGCAATTTTTCTCTCGAAGCTGGCCTTAGATGATTTTGAGTGCCCGTAGTCTTTTGCTAATACTGATCAGAGATGCCTTCCCTTTTTGGGATTTTGCTCTATCATATAGTAGCTTCTTCCTTCTATTGTATAGTTTGTTTATGGCTGGGGTCCACCAGACAGAACGCCTGCCTTTGGAGGATTGGGTCTTGGTTTTATTTGGGTTTACATGATCCATGCATTCCTGAAGTTGTTCATAGAATGCATTTATAAAGGATTCTGCGGTCTGGACCATATTTTCCACAGGCCCGGGGGCTTTGAAAAATTCCACCTCGGTTTTGAGGAGTGTGAAATTTGCTTTAGAGAAGTTTTTCACTGTGGTTTTCTGGGCAGGGGGTGGGGTCGGGATGTGAATATCCAGTGAGATTAGTTTATGGTCTGATCTTACCAGTGAGGGATACACTTCTGGTCTGGAGCATAGAGTCCCCATGTTGGTGATGATCAGGTCCAGTATGTTTTCCCCTCTTGTGGGAGTGGTAACAAGTTGTTCCATAGCATTTGAGTTTATAAATTCTAGGAACCTTTGGGCTAGGGTGTTGGAGCTAGAGTAATGCTCCCAGTCTATGTTTGGGTAGTTGAAGTCACCCAATATAATGGTGTTTAGAGAGACCTTCATATTTTCCAGTGTTCTCAGGAAGGCCGAGTGGGGTTCCTGGGTTTGGGAGGGTGGTCTGTAGCAGGCTATAAACTGGAAGGCAGTTTTACCCACTGTTAGTTGCACATGGATAGTCTCTGATGCTTCGTGCTGTGCCACCAACCTGGAGGTGTGGGTATCTTTGACGAATATTGATATTCCCCCTCCTTTTGTGTTTCGGTCCAAGTTTTGGGGCCGAAAAGCATGATATGAGGTATAACCTGGTAGTGCTGGGGTGCTCTCGGGAGCCTTGAACCAGGTTTCTGTTACTGCACAGATATCGATGTTCTCCATGCTAAGGAGAGTTTCAAGTGCGTGCATCTTGAGGTTTAGACTTCTGGCGTTGAGTAGCATTACTCTTAGTTTCTTATCCCTTGTGATACCTATGGAGGTGGGTTTGTCTTTTGAGCCTTGCCTAAAAAAGGCACTGTGGGGGTGGTAAGAGCCTTTGCCAATATTCAAAAGCCCAGGGGTGACAGGTGCAAGCCGGCCCTAGTGAAGCATCGTGGCTTGTCGAGCATGTCATCCCAGGCTGACAGGCATTGGATCCCCTTTGAATGACACCAATACTTAAGCCAATTGTTGAAATTGATCATCTTGTCTTCATATTGTGGCATCATTCTTGGTGAGGATAAGATGCTACTCAAGGTCAGGGTCATACCGGCCTGGGCTACATGCTCAGAGAGCTCCTCTGTCTCTTTTCATGTAGTCTAGGGAGGTACGTCTCAGGTCATTCACACCAGCATGGACAATGACTGCATCATATTTGTACTTGCCTTGGAGTGACGTGAGTGCTTGTGTTATATGTGGCGGATCCTAGCGCCCGACAGGCAGCTCACCGTGACCTTCTCCTTGTTCAGCCTGGTGAGCGGGACGTCAGTGTGCCTGACGATAGAGTCACCTATTACAAGTGTATCAGGTGTGTTGTTTAGCCTTAAGGGCTGTGACTGTTTGGCACACTGGCTTTGTGAGCTATGTGTTGCATGTGTTTTGTTTTGGGGTAGCGGTTGCTTGGGTGTCTGGAGGTCTCTGCTGCTTAGGCAGATTTTTATTTAGAGCCTTCGAGTATGTTTTTGTGTGTTTGTGTTTGGTTTGCTGTCGTGGTAGGTCTATGTGAGACTGGAATTGTAGTGAGTGTGGTTTCCTTCTCCTCCTGACTGGTTACGCCAGTTCTGAGTTGAGAGAGCTTAGCCTCCAGTTTGGCTGTATGGTTGCATCTCTCACATGTGTTGGAATTTGTTGGGAGGAGGAGAGGGTTGTCTGTGTACATGAGGCAGTTGTAACATTGTCTCAAGATTCCCAGATTCACCAGCTGGACTGGAGAGGAGATTGACAACTGACCTTTGGACATGCTAGAATAGTATTGGGAATTCCTTTATAATTGAAAAAAGGGCCAATGGGGAACAAGGTACTCAAGGGGAGTTTGTGAGGGTGTAGTGCTTTTAATTTTTTTAGTGCTGACTTATATAATTGCTTTAGTGAGCAAGTGCCAGGCTTTAGAGTAGGAATAGGGTGTTTATTATGAGAACTAGATCAGTTCTAAGGGAAAAAGTGAAAAGCAGACTTTGTGGAGCCGAGAATGGTTTAAACCGAATTAAGTGGAGCTGCCTGATGCTGCGCTGTGCGCAGAATCGTGCCAAAGATGTCCATGGTCACTATGGCTTTGGGTTAAGGAAGAATGAATGGACCGCCTTGTAATATCTGATCTGCGCGAATCCATCACAAGAGGTACTTTTTGCATGCTTGAGTTACTCTGATCTGGGTGGACGTAGGTTAATGAAAAATGGACCACTGAGTTGCTAGGGTCCATTGAAGAATTCTCATATGATATCTCACTAACAGAACCAGAACTGTCAGAGGATGTTGACCCCAAGACTTGTAGAAGAAATCAAGCTGATAGAGAAGAGTTTTGAATTATCTTTTTGACTTGAAATCTAATAGTTTGTACCCTTGCTAAGGAAATGGAGGCTGTCACTGATACAGTATTGAACAAAGGCACCTATGAACTCTGATGTCTGAGATGGTTCTAGCTAAGATTTGTTGTGCTTGATAGTAATTCCTAGGTGAGAGCAAAGCTGGGAGTACATGCTCTCATGCTTCTATCAGACGATGCCTGGTCAGAGCATTAATGAGCCAGTCATCCAAGTACAGAAACGCCCGGAATTCCTGCAGGCTCAAGTGAGCTGCTACTACTGCCATGTATTAGTTGAACACCCTGAGGGCTGTGATGAGGTCAAAGGGCAGAGCTCTGAATTAATAATGTCTGGCTGCCAGCTGGAAGTGTAGGTATCACCTGGATAGTCTGTCCATTTTTATGTCATAGCATGCATCTTGGTGATGAGCACATCCAGTTCTCCTCTTACAGAAAGGGCAAAATGGACTGAACCGTGACCATCCAGAACTTTGTATAATGAATTAATTTGCTCAGGTCACTGAGATCCAAAATTGATCTCTAGTCCCCAGTTTTCTTTGGCACTAAAAAGAATCTTGAGTAAGTTCCGGACCCACTCTGGTCTGGGGGACCTCATGGATGACTTTTTTTTTTCTAGCAGCATTTTTATTTCTTGTACTGCTTCTTTACTCTGACTGAGTGGAACATCAGGAATTTTGTTTAATGTTGAAGGGGGGGGGGTAGGGAAAAGGTATTATATTACCTCTGAAAATAATGCTCTGCACTTTATTTAATTTCTCCAAGTCTTTTGTGTTTCTAATACCATGACAGGGAATGGACCCCATTCCTAAGTCCAAGTATGATTAAAGTTCATGAAGTTAGTATTGTTTCAATCTTTGATGTCAGCCAGAAATGCTCTTCACAGCACCTGCAGTGTGCCCAGTAATGACGACTCCTGCAATTTGTACGGGGGGGGGGTGCATGTATTGGTAACATATCTAAATATGATTGTAGATTCTTTTTTGTAAGACCCTTTGCTCCTACTACTATTAGAACTGTCTGAGTATCCACATTGCTCTCATTTCTGCCTGCAAATCCTGATGTTTTTTGACTTTGTGTCTGTCTGTACGCAAAACACTGTAGTCACTGGGTGTGGCGATTTCAGTGATCAGTGCTACTTTTGTCTTTTCGTGAACCTCCATTTTTCTAGTATCTTTTGAACTGTTGGTAATGGGTGATCCCATGTGATGTAGACTTCATCATTTTCTGTGATGCTTTGTGGCTTATGTTTCCAGTGTTTTTCAGCCACTTCAATACCGTGATGTTTGTACAGTCCCCATTGCAACAGTCTTGCCACATTATTATGCCTTTCAGTATGCAGTCTTCTGCCATTAGTATGTCATAACCAGTAATGAGGTGTGACCGTTTCCAATTCTGTTTTAGAAAACCTACATGTGTCTGCTTCTTCCGCATGTTTAATGGACTTTGTAAACCAACATGTATGTAGTCCATATATCTTGGGCCGCCAGTATTAAACTTTCATCTTTTGGTTTGAATTTGCCTTTCCTTAACCATTCATTCCTGCATTCAGTCCTGATCAACATTAGGTTCTTCCAGAAGTTTTCTATACTTGCAACTATATTTATGCATTTTCCACATTTCTTGCCTTCTCATCTGGTCCTTCACCTTGTATTCTTTATTTTGTTTTTTGCACATTCAATTGCTGCTTGCTTTTTCTCTACTTCTGGTTTGATTTCCATTTTTGCTTGACACCAATATGCTTCTGCTAGATTAAGCAGAGACGTGATCTTAGATTTATTCTCTTCATGTTTCAAAACTTTCACTACGATTGGGTCTTGTGAGGTCAGCAGATGTGTGCAGTCCTACGATTGCAGATCTATACATGTAATAATTTTCAAGGAGTAAACTCAAAAAACAACGAAAGACCACCAAGGTAAAGGAACGGCACTTAAACAAAAAAACAGTATCCAAATAAAGTGCCAGGCCACCAAGGTTGTAGGTTATTAAATTTATTCAACTTAAACGTAAGAATAAAAGTGGGTAAGCGCTTTCACACACAGTAGATCGCTTCATCAAACAGTCACATTAAAGAGAAGAACCATCTATATAGTAAAAGCACTGTGACTTCATTTCCTGTTGCCAGAAGCCTGTAAAAAAATGTTTTAAAACAGCAATAAAAAATTACATCACATAAGACATGCTGTAGGTGGATTGGACACTCTAAATTGTCCCCAGGCATGACTGCGTGCATGTGTGTTCTTTCTGTGGAAGGTTGGGCACCAGGCTGGCAACTCGACACCGTAAAAACTCCACTGCCAATCATGAGCGGACAGGTGATCTGCTGTGGTGACCCCCTAACCAGGAAAAGCCAGTAGTAGTAGCAGCAGCAGCAATATACTTACAAAGCACCAAGGTACAAAACTTTAAAACATTCATATAAAAGACATATATATATATATATATATATATATATATATATATATATATATATATATATATATATATATAAAACTCTAGCAAAAACCAGCACGTATTCCACAGCCAGGGCATCCACTCCATCCTTCACCAGCCAAAAAAGTGTTGAAGCATTATCAGTTATTGATCTTCCTTCAGATTGATATATATATATATATATATATATATATATATATATATATATATGTAGGGGTTCCTTTCAGTTTTCCGAAATTCTAAGCCTGAAAGCTTGAAATCGCAAAACAGACGTGCGAAATTCGAAATCCCAAATTCGGAGCTTCTAGTGTTGTGGTGTATGATTGGATGTAAGTGTAGGTAAGTCTGTATGAGTGTGTAGGTTATGGGCTATAGTGTATGTTAGTGCGTGTTTTGGTTGTGATGTGTGTGTGCAAGGGGCTGTGAGATGTGTGGGTGTGAGTTACCTTTGTGTGTGTAATTTTGCAGTCTCGGAGTTAGAATATATAAGTAGGGTGGGTATGGGGGGGGTGTAGGGGGTTTGCCCCCCCTGCTTAGTTGTATTTTAGGATTGTATGTTTGATTGTGGGGGTGTGGGGGTGTTTGTAATGTATGTTTGGGATTTTAATTTTCGCGCTTGCGATGTTTTGTTCTTGTAAGGTTTCGGGATTTGAATTTCGGAAAACTGAAGTTCGGTATTTCAGTTTTTCAAGATTCTCAAGCGAATCCATATATATATATATATATATATATATATATATATATATATATATATATATATATATATAGGTCCTGGAAACTTATCTGCTTGGAGTGATAAAATCCAGGCTTGTTCCCTTGCCTCTGTCTTATTCTAAAGATTCCCACCCCTAATATCAGTTCCAGTTACCTCCAGTCTCAGAAACATAAACTTATGGGATTTCCCTTTAGCCAGCACATGGTGTGCTAATGCATTTTCCTGCTTCCCATTCCTAATATCTCTCGTGTTCCAAAATCCATTCCTTAAAGGAATGATTTGTTTTCCCTATGTAAAAAGTGTAACAGAGTGTGCAGAATGCAAAGTAAATTAAGTTATTTTTAGAGCAATCTACATAAAACATACACTCAACAGAAAAGCCTAAATGGGGATGCTTAAAAACCATGCCAGGTTGTATAGAACTACGTGCACTACACCTTCGACAGGGATAAGTGCCTTGCCTCTGGGACTGTGGAAAACCCCTGATGCTCCCCATCTATATAGCAGAGTTGTCCCTTCAGATTGGGGTTGTTTCTGAAAGAAAACCGTGGAACTTCTGATACAGCTCCACTTAGTTCTTCAGAGACCGTTAGAATCCCTCAATGTTTCTTCAGTATGTCACTGAAAGTATTTACATCACTCAAAAATGTGAGTGGAACCCTCACTGTACATTGTGGATATAATACAAGGGGTGCCTCTCCCTTGGGTAACTGTTGGGCATAACATGCTCTCCTCTTGCCTTTCCTTTCTTGCCAGACTTGGGCTATACTGCTGTCCACTTTATCCTGTGCATTGCCTGTTGCTAGAAAGTCCGATGTCGGACTCAAACCCCTTCTGCAGAAGGCTATCATCATTACAAAACCTTGTAGTTCTTAAGAACTCACCCCTCAGCACATTTCTCAGTACGTGCCGAGGATTCATGCTCTTTTTATGCCATAATACATTATTCCTAGTGGCCTTTTTAAAAACGGATGGATGCATCTAAAAATGCAATCTCTATCAGAAGCTGTGTATGTGACTCTCAGAAAATCAATGGTAGAATGTAAAAACATAAATTCTGCTAGCAGTTTGAGGGAGCCATCCCATAATAAAAGAATATCGCCCATAAATCTTTTGTAGTACAAAATATGATGGAACATGTTACCAGTTAATACTGTACTTACTTCCCATTGTGCCAGTGCTAGGTTGGCGTAGCTATTAGCACATGCTGTGCCCATTGCCACCCCAACCTTCTGCAGAAAAACTCTCATTAAAAACAAACACATTATTTTCTAACACAATTTCCAAAAGAGTACAGAAAAGTTCAGTCTTGTGATGAGAAAATCCATCTTTCCCTGTCAAGAAGGTCCTCTCATTCTGTACCCCCCAAGCATTGGGGATAACCATAAATAAAGATGCCACATCCATTGTCTCAAAGTAAAAATCAGGAACTTCAGTGAACCCAGATACTCGATGGTGTAGACTCTGCAATAATGATTTTGTATCTCTTAAAACTGTTTCCACACTGCTCAAAACTGTCCTAACCATCTTATCTATGAATATAGAAAGGGGTTCTGTTGCCCAACGTTTACTAGATACAGTCGGGTGCATTGGTGCTTCTTACTTAATTTTTCATAAAGGCACTGTTACTCTTAGGTCAAATCCTTTGTTTTTGCCCAAGGTTGCTTCAGAGTCTACTTTGTGCCAACCAATTTACTTCACAGTTGTTTTTCCAAATCTGAATAACAAGGGAACATTTGCTTTGTTGTTTGATTGTACATAGAAATCTCCAGTTTTAATTGTTTTAGAAAATTTGTCCAGCTGTTTGTTTCCTTTTCTAAGTCAAGGGTAGGAAAGCCTATTTCCAAAGTGACCATATTTAAATTGCTTTCCAACTGTACTTCATTTGTGTACACTTTCAAGGGAATGTCCTTAACTGCGAACCCTACAGGTCAGTCTGCCAGAGTGGTGGCAACTTTGACTGCCTTTTTCTTGCAGGCTTCTTTTGATGATGATTATGTTGCAGCTACCTCTTCTAGGACGTGTACCTTTGCCTCCTGTTACAAACTGGATTTTCAGTTCTAGGATTGGAGCTTCATTTGGTTCCACCATTTTGTGGAATATTCTTTCCTAGGGCCTCGGGGGGGGGGGGGGGGGTTATCCGGCTGGGGACGGTGTCCTAGAGTTTGAAGCTGGATGTAAAAGACAACTTCAGATATGAAAGTTATGTACTTGCCGTAATAAAAGAACCATGTAGTCTTCAGTCTGGTTCAAACATCCCTCACTCCACAGCCCATCCAAATTGTCTCGGTGGTTAGCAGAGTGCTTCTGACTGGTCTGGTGGATGGGATTGAGCCATCCTGCACAGGTCCTTGTCTGTTGCCTGTGTTACTGTTATTATGGTAGTTAGATGTGATATTTTATCTGGGGGGACTGGTCAGGGGCAAACTTGATCTAATGAGAGAAATGGGAGCAGAGTACTATTTTTTTATTTTTTATTTTATTTTACATTTGTTAACCGGGCTAGTCCAACTGGATATATTTCCATTTTCAGTATAGTAAATGAAATGATTTTCAATAAAAAAATACAAGAAGTAATAATAAAATAAAGTAGGTACTTACACTAGTAAAAGTGGTAAAAAGTATAGGATAAATTATTATACGGTATGATTCATGATGACTTTCTGTACATCAGACAGGATAGATTACACCAGTATATTGATTTGTGTTCACCAGTTACAGTCCTGCTTCCAAGGAGTGTGCATTAAAGTTTTGGTAAAATTAATAGGAGGAGGAAATATCAGTAGTGAAAGCAGAAGGTTAGTCAGGGTTGCTGCAGGGGCATAACTAGTGTATTTTGAGGTTTTGTTTAAATAGAGGCAAGGAAGAAAGTAAAGTTAGTTCATTAGGCAGTAGGTTCTAGTTTTTTCCCAATGTGTTGGAAAACAGAGAAACTCCAGCCATGTTGTTAGACTTGCTTATGCTAGCAAGAAGTTTGCTAGAAGAGCGTAGGGAATTTAGATTTTTGTAGGGGAGTATGAGATTGGAGAGTAAAGGAGTGCTGTTAAGTTGATAAAATATTTTGTGGGCAGTGGTGAGTTGGGAGACTATCAGGTGGTTTTGAAGTTCAAGCCAGCCTAGCTGCATTAGATTCAGACAGCGGTGAGTTCTAAAGGGATTGCCAGTGGCAAATCTGGCGATGTTATAGGAATTAGTTTGATAAGATTATTTTTCTTTAGGTTAGTATATATGGGTAAGGTGTACAGAAGAGTTGAGATTAAATTGGGAGTGTGCAATCTTGGTTCTGGCTATTGGAGGTAGGAAAGGTTTGATTCTATATAAGAACCTATTTTTCTATGGCTAGAGGAGTTGGAGTCCCAGGGCTGAAGACTCTTGAATGTCTAGCTTCAGATCCAGTAACAGACCACAAGTTGAACCGGATGGAAGAAGATGACCATCATTATGGTAAGTGCATAACTTACATTTTTATGCGTATGTAAGTCCTTATGCATGTCTGTCACAGCCTAGTGCTGTTTACTTATTGCCACATTCATGGGCACTTGTTAGTCCTTTATGGATCAAATGCTATGGGACTGTCTCTTATTCTGTATCTCCTTATGGGAAGATGGTTATAGGATCATGAAATTCTCAGTTCAGGGTTTAAATAGAATCAATTCATTTTCTCCCTGTAATCCATTCCCAGATGCCCCCATTTTACAGAGATCCTTAGGCTATGAGATGTGTGGACTGACTTTAGCACCTCTGTGTTCTTCCCAAAACAGGATAAGTGACTATTTGAGGAAGAGGGAGGAAGAAGAGAAGCCTTGGCTTTCCTTCCCATGGAAGCTGTACCCAAGGTGCATTTTTGTGCACCTAAAACCATTTAGTCTCGTTTTTCTTTTTTTCTGCTCATGTCTAAGAGGATGCTCTATGTATACCTATGTTCTAGGAAATAGTATCTCAACATCTCAGGGAAGATCCTCATGTGATGTTTAAACCTATCTTAGGTCACCTATACAGCAGCTTTCCACTTTTTCCATCAAGACCCCCCCCACCCTGTTTTTTTCCAGAAGTTATTCCTCCCCACCCAATAAGCCTGTCCATCTTCTATATGTGAGGGCTCAGTGTATGGGTTATACTTATGCTCAGCTGAGGTGTGGGCCAAGCAGTGGGAAGTCCTAATGTCATCTTTGAGTCTGGAGATTCTTGCTGTCCTATGTCCCTTTCCTATATGCCCAGTACAAGTTACAACTGGCTGGACTTTAGGACTTATGGCATGCTGTGTCCAACATGCCCTAGGGGACATGCCTGATTCACCATCTCATTCCCAGCCTGAAGTCCAACTTCAGCACCAGCCTCTACTAGCACTCAACTGGAAAGATGTTAGCACATACTGCTCCCCACTCCCGATAAGAATATCCCATCCTCCTTGCAACCTCTGTCAAAAGTGTGAGCCATTAGTCAAACACTGGTCACCTGAGTTGTAGATGGGACTTTTACCCCTGTACACCACCATTGCAGCATAGCTTTCCACTTTTCCCACTAAATCAGAATTTCAGAGCTTTGGTTAAGTTCTTTTAATATTCAACTTTGGGCTGGAACTCCATTAATAATTTCACTCAGATTTCCCATTTATAGTCCTTTCATGTGAACCAGATTGTTGAGAAGCCAACAGAGCTCCCTGATTCTCAATTGCCATATTTAGAAAAGGATTTTGTGGCAGCTTACTTGGGTGCATTTTTCACAGTTTGCAGTAATTTTGACTGTGGTAATTCTTTGACAGCAGGCTTTGTAAGGTGCCTATTTTGAATGGTGTGGTTTGGGTTCTCCTTTAAAGTTGAACTTAGACCATTCTTGATGCCACTTTGGAGGTGATGTCTTCACTGGGCAGAATTGAAACACATGCAAATGAGGAAACGGTTATTACACATTATGGAGAGTGACTTGGATCCCATTCCCCCCTTCTAGGCCAGCCCAGTTCCCCAAGACATTGCTTGTTGTACAATGAGGAGTGCACACAAGTATCAGGGAATTTTGCTAACTATCCCTTTTTTCTGGAGTTTGCTAATAGACTTGCTCCACACCCACCACCACAACAACCCCAAATACTACACAAGACTGCTTGTAGGAAACAAGTTCTCAAAGTTTGCTCAACTTGAATCAAAGCTATGGTCTTAGAGGTCCACATCTTAAAGTTATTATGTTGTATCACATGAGTGAGCTGCACAGAAGGGCCCAGTCATTTTTCTGGGCTTCCAGGAGTGGCCTTAGGTCAACTGGTGCCCTAGGCAAAAGGGCTCCACGGCACCCCCTACTAGACTATCTGGTGCCCCCATCCTGGTCTACCTACACCAAATAAGCACCCCTGCTGCTGCGGGGCCCTAGGCGGCCGCCTAGTTGGCCTATGCCTAAGGCCGGCTATAGACTGTTCCTATAAGTGTAAGTAGACCTTAATTCTTCCTTTGGGGGGAGAGAGCGGGTAATATTTCAGATGCTTGTTTGTAAAGTGATAGTTCTGCAGTAGTTTTAACTAGCTGGACTTCAGTTACATAAACCTGATATCTGGCCTGATTTCTAGAGTTGAGTACCCTTACTTTACCAGTTGTGGTGGACATTCATCTGCCAGGGATGTCAGTACCTTCCTAAAGTAAGTTCAACTAATGCCATGCTTGGACATTTCTTGTCACATTTCACAACATATGCAGCACTCTGTTAATGTCTGGGTTGGCGGAGCCTGCTTCTGAGTTCAGAACAGAAAAGTACCTCATTCGGGATCCTCCTTATGTATTTTGCGTATGCTTTGTATTTTTATTTTTTACCTAATGTCTGTTTGTGGCCCGGTACTGAATACATAGTTTGTCTGACAATCCATTAGGATATGTCCGTGCCCAAGAGTGGTACATGTTCTGTTGGCAGGCTGATTCCACATAGACTTTCATGTATGTGTTTTTACCTTGGGTCCAGAACAAAATTTAATAAAGGTGTTAAAAATATCACTTATGACATGGCAAACCTACATTAACGGCAAAAGAAAACCCATCTTTATATTTTGTTTCCGCTTATGTACTTTATACTTTGCATAAATTTTCATTTCTTGTATCTGTCATCAGTCTAACATTACATACATTGCTGAATTCCTACCTTCCTGCAAACATCACTTCTCCCCTGAACATTATTCTGCATGTATTGTTCCCACAGGTCATTTATTTCTATGCAATTTTCTCCTTCCCCTTTTTAAAGATCCATCTTCCATTTAGTTTATCTGTTTTATAATATTAAATATTTCCAGTACAGTTGATTTAGACTTTGATTTCCATTTTGTAGTAATTGCCTCTTTGGCAGCCAGCAGAACTAAATTTAAGGCCTTACTGGGTCTTGGCAATTCAGATCCTGTGTCCAAACTCAAAATAATTATTTCCTTTGTTGCAGCCATTTGCTCAACCAATATTTCTGCCAGAGTACTCCATAAGAAAATCTTAAAATCTGCCATATCAGTAACTCCCAAGACAGGGACTGCTCCTTTTTGGCATTTATTTTTCTGAAGTCAAGGCCAACATCAGTGGCCTCTTGCTGACTAAATTTGTAGATGATTGCAAAGTACAAGCTGTCATTGAATCGCCCACTGCCACAAATGTTCTCCTGGAAGGGCTGACACAGACAAACAACTGTTGCCAGAGCCATGGACTAAAACTAAATGCCAAGAAATGCATAATAGTATCCTCTGGGGAGTCCTGTATCCCGGGTAACTCTCATATTGACAACCCACCCCTAAGAAATGACACAGTAGTCAGGGAGTTGGAGACACAGATAGTTAGCAGTCTAGCCTTTGACCACCACGTGTCTAAAGTAGTGAGGAAATCTTTCTGTGCTGTGCAACTTATAAACAAAGGTATGGCATCTAGGTCAAAGGACGTCATTGTTCCACTGTATTTGGCATTCATCAAACCTATCATTGTGTACAATACTCCCATTGATATGTACCTAGGCAGACCTATCCAGCAACTGGAATGTCCACAGAGGTTCCTCACTAAAAGAATACAAGGTGCAAGTAACATGATACCTATCATTGTGTACAATACCCCACATTGGTATGTACCTAGGCAGACCTATCCAACAACTGGAATGTCCGCAGAGGTTCCTCACTAAAAGAATACAAGGTGTAAGTAACATGACTTGTGCATACCACCTCAAGGCCCTATCCCTGTATTCTCTGTCCTACAGGCTGTTGAGGGGAGATCTGTACCTGGCGTACAAGGCATTGTCATACCCCACTCTGATGAACCTCCTGCATATTCACAAAACAAACAGCACTAGAATTACCCATTCTAAAAACTTAAAACCTTGCCTGTGATATAAATAAGACCTGCTGGAGAGAGAGGTATGTATCCTGGAGATTACCCTTTCTCTGGAAAAGGCTCCCCATCCGTGTGAAACAGAATTCCTCCTTAACCTAATTCATGTGTAACTTGTCCAATTCAAACCAGGGAATTCATCCCTAGTTTGGCACCTATGTCGCTAATGGACACAGGCAGTCTTTAAATGGTTCATCTCTCAGGCCCCTAGTTGTAAATGTTTCATCTCCCAAGCCCCTGCCTACACTTATTATGTGTATCAGAACTTGTCAGAGATTTGGGGTGCATGCCTAGACTTAAAAAAAAGGCCTTTGTGGTCTGTAGCCTAGTAGAGACCTATGAACCTATATGTCCCTAGCTACCTCTTTTTTTCCAAGATTTGCTATCTGCCTGAGAAGAAAAAATCTTTGAAGTCTTCTTGGAGTGTACAAATATCTATGCAGACACTTCTAAGCAAAGATCCTAAATCTTGTGGACTTTGTTGCATACTTGTGAGACATACATATGCAGTCCCATTGTTCTCATGTAAATTGCTTATCCAGTCTTTTTCCCAGTCTTTTCTAACCTCCTCTGATTGAATGTTAGTTATGCAGTAATTTATATGCTGTACTAAACATCCCTTTTTTTACGGCAACTTCTGTTGTAGATTTAGCTAAAAACTCTACCAGAGCAGGTCTTTAACTTAAGATTATCTTAACCATTGTTCTTTGCCCGTATAAATCCCTGACAGGGAAGACAGTCACTAGCCTGCAATCCAAACGTCGTCTTGGTGTCATCCCACCCTATTGTCTTTCCCTCTCTAGTCATTTGCTCCCAGTACTTTGGTTCCTTTGCCAGTTTTCTCCAGTAAATTCCACCCCTCTTCCCTACCCCTACTTGTAGTCATCCCTACTGACAAAATCTCATGTTTCCATTTTTGTTTTGGCTTAGTTCTTGAAAACTTTCTGCGACCTTTATGATTATAATATTCTGTATGGTTGTTACTGTCCTTATGGATTTGCATCTAAAATCCCATTTTCTTTATTGCTTTAACTTTCCCCCTGCTTAGTCATTATCCCTTTCCATTTTAAATCATAACCTTCTGCTTGTGTCATGTGTATGAGCCTTAACTGATTAGCTCAAAAATATCCCTTCAAATCAGGTAGTCACACACCACCTTGTTTTATTGGAAGGATCAACTTATCCCACTTAACTCTTGTTCCGTTTCCCTCCCAGAGAAATTCCTTCAACTTTTTTAAAAGTTATTGTTTATAACCACTTCTCTGGTTGATAAAAATATGCCTGACCCATATATAAAACTAAAGGGACTAATACATGTTGCTATCGATATACAGATCCAGGGAGACAAATCTAATAAATTAGGCTGGCACTCCATTTTGAATATTAAAGAAAAATACTGGATTATTAAATTAGGAGGTCTATTTTCACCGGGGATAAATGATCACTTATAAATATTTATTTTTATAACTATTTGTGTTAATCAATGATACTGGAGGAAATTACTCAATATGAAGTGATGTTTTAACTACTATGTATGTATTTTTGTGTCAACATGTGTATTCACTGAGGAAGGCAAGTGTGCCGAAACTGGTATGATGCTATGTAATTATTAAATATCTTATGCTTCAACACTTTGGTGCTGGCCTCTTTGGTTGCAGTTGGACTCTTTTGGCCATTTGCACCTACCGTACTTGCGAAGGTGTTCGTTCTTGTACTCTGGTTTCTACTTAGCTGTTGGCCGGTGTGTTGGCATTTACTGTGTCTTTGGCTGGGTACACACAGCCTATTTTGTTCGGGTAGGCTTTCTTCTGATGTCATGGACTTTTCTTATGGTATTTTTTCATCAGCAGGGTATGCTATGTTCGACTAATTCTCCTGTGGATGTTAGAGTAGTTTGTTTTACTAGTGGTGATGGTTGCCATATTCTCCATCTAGGAGCGACGCTACTTTATATCCGTAAGTGTTTTGGACCTTATCTTTGGGAATATTTCCATTTTGTTGGACTCAGCAACTTTGTATGCCTACAGGAAGGCTTACCTTTGTTATGTTATTTTGTCACTAAGGGAATGTTATGTTCGACTAACTCTCCGGTGGATGCTACAGGGTGGTTCGTTTTACTAGTGGTGATAGCCGCCATATTTTCCATCTAGGAGTGACACTTTCTTACATCAATAACTGTTTTGGACCTTATTTATTGGAATATTTCCATTTTTTGGATTAAGCAGCTTTGTATGTTTTGGTGCATCTGATAATACGGTTAGCTCCAATGGTAAGGGTCGCCATGTTTTCTATTTAGGAGTAATGTCTCAATCCATTATAGTATTTTTGATTTTGGCTCGGAATTGGGTCTCATACATCGGGCTGACTGTATAATTGGAATATCACTGCTATATTGATTATTAATGGAGAAGTTTTGTATGTCAACGAGTCCTTTTGGGAGTACGCTGGATACACTGTTTTCACGAGCCCTGTGGATCTTATAGGGGGTTTTTGGATTGGACTTTATCATTGTAACCCTTACTGGATATTTTGGACTACATATCTTTGTTGGCCTTTTGGGACTTGGTAACATCCTTTTTTATTTGAAAACGGGACTTATTGTAAGTACAAACTTCAGTTTGTGGATTTGGGCAGGTTTTGTGTGTCTCTCTCTCTCTCTCTCTATATATATATATATATATATATATATATATATATATATATATATATATATATATATATAGATATATATATATATAGTGTTTGAACAACATTAGATATGTCGAACAATTTATGAATAATAATCTTTGGTTAGTTTTCTTTGGAATTTTTTGGGCACTAATTTTGGCAATCATTTCCTTGTGACTCTGGATTGTAATTTGTTTTTTTTGTGAGATGCTACTTGCAAGTGTGTGTGTATATATATATATATATATATATATATATATATATATATGTATATATATATATATATATATATGTGTATATATATATATATATATATATATATATATATATAAAATATTTCATTAATAAGGTTAGTTTGTATATTTGATACATGTTCTCTTACGAATTACAATAATTCATGCCACAGGGTTTATATATTTTTTCCCTTTGACCAGGATACATTATGTTGGGCCGTCGGCCTGTGTGTTTTTCTCATGTTTCGGATTACATCATTTAGGCCGGATAACGTTTGGTCCGAATATTTTGGATCTTTATTATTTAGGGTTTGGTTGTGGACCATTCCCTACTGTACCTTTTTAATATTTCATCTTTGTGGGACCCTAGTTTGTAGATCATTGGTCTTTAGGCCTGTATATTAATTGCTGGTTGGTTTTCTCTGCAATTTTGGTTTGTTTATTTGGCCAGTATTCACTGACATTTTCAAGGATCACTATTGTTTTAAGATTATCCTATTTCTTGTTAGTGTATTTCATCTGCTGCACATACCAGAGACTGATTTTCAACTATCATTTGTAGTTTACAGATCTTGAGGTGCACAGACTTGGGATATTATTGTGGGGTTACATACTAGGTGAACTTGTGATTGTGAAGCTTATTGTCATTGATCTGGACTCAATCTTACATGGCCTTTGTGCCGATAAGAATGATATTAGGGTGTTTGGAGCACCTAGCCAGGATGAAAATAATTTGGATATTGAGAATAGGGATCCAGTTGACGGCTGGAATAATTTGTTTCAGAACATAGGTAAAGGTATGAAAACCCTTCGTACTAATGTCTAGCACCTTAAGTTATTTAAGGCTTATCTTAATAAAAATATTACCCTTAGGGGGTTGAGGGTGAAAATACAGGCTTTGGTTGACAGGATAGATGATGCATTGACAAGGGATTGGCGTGAAGCACAACAGAAAGCTGCTTTGTCTTTTGTTGAAATTTTAGCAAAGTATTATGAATGTATGATCGATGAAAATGTTGGGGAAGTCGGGCTACTTTGTGATGATTTGAAAAATTATGATGGGCAACCTACCTATACTACTTGCCTTAATAAATTGACCAAAGATTTACTGGCCTTTGAAAAACAGATCAAAGATAAAAAAAAAAAATACGCAAATTTAATAGGGACACCTCTGATTACCAAATGGGTAAGCCCTTTGAGCACCAAAGGAATGTTACATTTTCTGATGGGGTGACCTTACTACCACCTATGCCAGGAGAAAAAGACCTAGATCCATTCTAAAGAAGATAACCATTCAGCCAAGTAGTACTTAATCTCAACACACAGGCCTCACCAACACCTAAGAAACCACGGAACACTGACCACCCTTTAGAATTAGCAGACATAGGGGTGGGAGGAAACACAAATCCAAGCACAATAGAGGGACTTTTACAAACGTTGACACAGTAGAATATGATTTATAACATTCACAATATTTTCTCTGTTGAGTTAACAGATGTACAAAAGAAACTGCTTAATAAAGGTCTTAATTATATCCCTGGTTTCTTCATTGATGAAAATATTATGGTAAATGATGTTCTTGATTTTTGTTGCAGAGTAAACCTTAAAATGTTTTTTTGGTTACAGGGATTCTTCTCAAAGATCTACAGAATTTAGGTTTGTTAAATCAGGATTTGTGCCCCTCATGAATAAATTTGTTGGTATTTTTCAGCAGGCAGTTCTCAAAATCTTCATTTTAGGTTGTGTTGCTCTACTGTGTTGCATCACAATCTTACAGTTGGGGAACAACAAGCTCTTACTGAACTCAGAAATAATGCTAACATTGTAATCATTCCTGCGGATAAAGGTGGGGCTGTTGTTGTTATGGATACAGATTATTATCTGGCGGAGGGAAATGGGCAATTGTCCAACCCTCAGCACTATATGCATATGCCCATTGATCCCACATTCAATTTCAAAAAGGAGATAGATTCATTCTTGAAATTAGCAGTTGAGGAAGGCATTATTCAGGAATCTGTGTTGCGTCAACTTATGGTGAATGACCCACAGAAACAAATTTTATACCTTTTGCCAAAAATACATAAAACCCTGGATAAACCTCCGGGAAGACCTTTTGTATCTGGCATAGGATCTTTGACAGAACCACTCTGATTTTTTGACATACTATCTCAAACCTCGATTGAAGCATGTGAGAGCACGCATCCAGGATACTACCGAATTCCTTAGGATTATATCAGAAACTCAACTTGAACCAACATGGTTACTGTGTACACTGGACGTCAAGGCACTCTACACTAACGTTCCCCATTGGGCAGGGTTGTTGGCGCTCCATTATTGGTTGGAGAGGGCCAGTCTTTACTCGGCTGGTTTCAATACCTTATTACTTTACATGGCTGAACATGTATTAGCTAAAAACATTTTCTACTTCAATGGAGAATGTTATTGGCAAACTAATGTTTATGCTGATATATTTATGGGGTACCTTGAGGAACATCTGATATATGACATCACACAACATATACATCAGTGAGATGGACATTTGGAGAAGGTACCTTGATGACTGTTGGTTGGTGTGGCGTGCAGACCAACAGCATCTGGCAGAATTTGTTCAGTATCTAAACAAAAATAAATGGAGTACTGAATTTTCATTGAATTGTGACAAGCACTGTATCAATTTTTTGGATGTCACAGTTATTAAAAAAACAGAATGGTTCCCTTGCTACCAAGGTTTACAGGAAGTATCCCCAGTGTAATTTGTTACATGCCACTAGTCTGCTCTCACACCATACCATACGTAACATACCCAAGTCTCAGTTCCTGCATATTAAAAGAATATGCTCCAGTCATAATTTGCAGTTTCTCAATAAGATATGATATATAGGTTTCAGGTGAAGGGCTATCGACAATAGGATATACAATCTGCTAGCCAGTGGGCATCTGTTCAAGATGGGACTAGTTACTTACATATAAAGACAGAACTTATGTGTGTGAATCAGAACCGATCAGATTTATTACGACTTATGGGCGTAATATTAATCTCATTAGGGAAGTAGTGTCCAAGCATTGGAATATCTTAATGGCCAATGAAGAGCTGAATCGGGCATTGGGGAACCAGTGTCAATTTTCGTATCGTAGAGGCAAAACATTAGGTTCATATTTTGCACATTACAAAAAGTGGGGTAGTGGACAGCTAATTTACCATCAACTGACCATCACAGGGGATAAACTTTTGGGCTCCTTTCCTTGTGGCCACTGCACCTTTTGTAAACATATACAAATCTATACTGGGCGGCGCAGTGGTGCAGCGGTTAATGCTGTCGCCTCACAGCAAGAGGTTGTCTGGTTCGATTCTCGGCCGGGGTGCCTTCTGTGTGGAGTTTGCATGTTCTCCCTGCGTTCGCGTGGGTTTCCTCCGGGTACTCCGGTTTCCTCCCACATTCTAAAGACATGTGTCTGGAGCATTTCTCCCCGGGCCTCCGCTGAAAACAGGATCTGTGGAACCTAGTCGGACTTTCCCGGTCAACAAATGTTAAATAAAATAAAAAAAATAAAAATCTAAACAATTTATAAGTCAGAATTCGGGACAAGTTTATGACATACAATGTTTTGGGAATTGTGGATCTGACTAGGTTGTATATTTAGCCACTTGCACCTGGTCAGCATTCTACATTGGACAAACATCCTGACCACTACGTATTCGGATGTCTGAACATTATAATGACATCCATAACAAACGATTAACCAATGCCCTATACAGAAACAATACTATACACACCACTGCCAGTTTCGTTTCACTGTGATAGATGAGATCCAGGGAGACAAATCTAATAATCTAGGCTGGCACTCCATTTTGAATACTAAAGAAAAATACGGGATTATTAAATTATGAGGTCTATTTTCACCGGGGTTAAATGATTACTTATAAATATTTATTTTTATAAATATTTGCGTTAATTAATGATACTGGAGGAAATGACTCAACAGGAAGTGATGTTTTAACTACTATATATATGTATTTTTGTGTCATAGCATGTGTATTCACTGAGGAAGGCAAGTGTGCCAAAATCGGTATGATGCTATGTAATTAAATATCTTGTGCTTCAACACTTCGGTGCTGGCCTCTTTGGTTGCAATCGATATACATAAGCAAGAACTTCCAGTTTCTCAGTCTCATTGTATTATCTTTTGTTTAGCCTCCAACCATATATCCTTAGCTGCCATAACAGAAGCCTTTTTAATCCATACTCCAAAATGCTAATTTATTTTGGTCTTGGAAATATGGGTATTGCTGAACCAATTAATGTGTGGGTGCATAAGTTACAGTTATAATATTTGATTTATCTTCTTTAATTTTTTTTTTTTATCCTGGAAGGACTTGTAGAACATTTTGAGACCGTTTTTAACACTGAGATGTCCTTTTCTGACTTTATCAAGTACATGAGTTCCTACTACTGAATTCTCAGCTTTCATACCAAATATTTTCATAAATCTCTTCAGAATTCTACTGCTTAGTTATATTTTCCCTCCAAAGTCCTCCTGATACATCCTCACTATTGCAAATCAAGTTCCACCCCCCACACACACCTGTACATAATTTTCCCTGCTGGTATAGACAAAAAGGTAAGAGTATTGAATTAGCAATCCAACAAAATACACATTTGGAAAGAACAGGAATGTGAATTTGATAAACAAAGGATTTTAGGATGGATATTCTGAAAAATATCAGGGTGAAAGGAAAAGGAGTACTTATGTTAATAGCTAAAGAATCTCCAGTAGTGTTAGAAGAGGGGAAAAGATAACAGCAGATTTGTGGTAGTAACAGACTACTGGCAAGGGTTGAGGAATATACTGGCATGTATTTATATTCCACCTAAAACTGCAGTTATGGAGCTTAAAACAATTGTGAGAAATAATCAGCTTTCAGCAGAGAATATTATTGGTGGGGACTGGAATTTGGTTTGCAACAATGAGGATGTGTCTTATGGACCTATAAGGGAAAATATAACAGAAGAGTGTAGATTTCTGAAGAAATATATGAAAATGAGTGGTGTGAAAGATGTGAATTTAGTAGTAAGAACTTAGAGAACTTATATATTAGTCCCCAAAGTACAATAACTGGAAACAGAGTACACCGAATTAGTCCACATAAAATCACTTTAGCTAGCAGATCTAGGAGATTGTCTATATCAGAACAGTGAACTCTAAAAATAGAGAATGCTATTGTCGAACTATAAAGTTAGAAAGCCAAAAATGCCAAAATCACGGATCAGCAAAAAAAATTGCGGATTCAAAAAAAAAAATATATATATATATATATATATGTATATATATGTATATATATATATATATGTATATATGTATATATATATATATATATGTATATGTATATATGTATATATATATATATGTATATATGTATATATATATATATGTATATATATATATATGTATATATGTATATATATGTATATGCACACACACACACAAACAAACAAAATAAAGTGGGGAGCTGTGCCCCCCCCACCCCCCTGACTTAAAGCGACTCTGAGATCACACCACAGTGGAGAAAACAGCAAAGTCCTGAGAACCGCCCAACGATTATTTTCCCTGGGACTTTCCGTGACTTCGACATTTTCAGCTTTCGAACTTTACAGTTCGACAGAAGAGCACTCGCTGTTCTGATAGGGAACCGATATAATTGCTGAGTAGACTAGACAGAAATTGCATTTCACAAGAACATGTGCATTTAATTGAGAACTTTGACACACATCCAATAACTATTTCAGATCATGCGCCAATATTACCAAGATAAAAATGCAGCGTAATGAAGTAAATATGACATACTAGCAGTTCCCCAACTACCTGTTAAAACAAGAATTTAAGAAACAGATAGTTGAAATTATCTGGGAGTTATTAGAGAAAATATAAAGTACTCCAGAAGTTGTAACTTGTGAGTGGAATAAAATGAAAGTGGAGTTTAAAAATAGAGTATAAATAAAAGAAAAGAGGTCTGATTAATATGTAATAAGAATTATTTATGAGGGTTAACAAAGGTTAAAATATTACAAAATAAGATGAATCTCTCGGAACATGAATAGAGACAGCTGCAGAGTGCTAAAGAGAAAATAAGGGAGTACTTGGATAATATGCATGAGTTCAGAAGGATTGCTGTTAAGCAAGTGTTTTTGATGATAATGTCAGTGTCTAAAAACCTTTGGTATAATGGTTGAGGAAACAGAAAGTAGAAAGAATTGTTACTATGCATAGGGAGCCTGTAACAAGAAAAAGAACCAGAATCCTGTAAAGATATTAGAGATATTTTGGAAATTTTATGAAAATTTGTGTAAAGCAGAGAAGTCAAGAAAAAAGCACAACTGGAAATATTTATGGAAGACTTAAATACACCAAGGTTAGAGGTAGATAAGGCTCAACAACTAAAAGTTAAGACAGGAAGAGACAAGATAAAAATGGTGATGCATAACCAATCTGCAGGAAAGTCTCCAGTAATAGATTGTATTCTGGAGGAAGCTTGGCAGCTAGGAGGGGAGAAAGTGTTAACGATCTGAAAGGCTTTATTTAGGAGTATTTTAAAAATGAGTGGAGGTGCCAACATACTGGAAAAACGATGGTGGCTGTAATATCTAAAGACGATAAAGACCCATTTTATCCAGCTTCATATAGGCCCTTTTCAATTTTAAACCATGGTTATAAAGTGTTTGTCTGTAATGACTGAAAGAATGACAAAAGTGATGCCAAAATTGGTAGATATGCACTAATGTGGCTTTGTGGAAGGGAGGCAAACATTTGACAAGATTAATAGAGCAAAGATGATCCAGAGGGAAGCAAGAATGTAAGAAAATGCGGCTAATTTTGGTGGGTCTTGATGCAGAAAAAGCATTTGACAGAGTAAGCTGGGATTTTATGGGTCGGGCGATGGAAGGATTTGCATTTCCAGATACAATAACAAGGTTAGAGGGATATATGAGGGATCAGATGCAAAAATCAAAGTGGGAGGGTTCCTCTCTGATAAGTTGCCTCAGAACAGAGGAACCAGTTAGGGATGTCCTATTTCACCTTTGTTATTTGCATTATATTTAGAACCATTGACAAAGGAGATAAGGGACTCAAAAATTCAAGGATATAACTGGTGGTATGATGTTCAAGAGCAGTTGGTTTTATTTGCAGATGATATTCTGTACCTGATGGAACCAGAAAAGATGTCTGTTGTGGAACATTCTGAGGCAGCTTTTTTTTAGGATATAAAATTAAGACACAACAAAGGCTTTGGCTTTAAACATTGTACCCACACACGAATTGGCTCAACAGTGACTATTTATGGGGACATGATAAAGTTAAGTATTTAGTAGTATGGATTAAAAAAGATTCTATTATCGCAGCTATGGATATGTGGGAAGACATTAAACAAGAGAGAATACAAAAACTGAGAAACTGGAATCTCTTGCCTGTGGATATCGGTAGCAAGATACAAGCAGCAAGATGTTTTTAATCCCTTTAGTTTTATACACAGGTTAGGCATATTTTATCAACAAGAGGAGAAGTTGTGGTTAGTAGTTAATAAAAAGTTGAAGAATTTTATTTAAGAGGGGAAGACTGCAAGAGCCAAGTGGGATAAGCTGATCGTCCCAGAAGAACAAGGAGTTTTAGGATTACCTGATTTGACATGATATTTTTTTTTACATAACAAAATCATAAAGCTACAATTCAGAGTGGAAAGGGATGATGAAGCCGGATGGTAATTTTAAGGAATAAGGAAAGAATGGGATTTTGGACACATCATTGAGATTGTCATATAGAATATTGCATTCATAAAGTAGTTGAAAGTATATTAAGAACTAAGCCAACACAGGAGTGGAGAAAGAAGATTCTGCTGATAGGGATGACTGCATTTAGGGATACATAGAAAAGGCATGAGGGTGGCTGGAATTTAGTGGAGGATGCTAGCAAAGGAGCCAATGAATTGGGAAGAAGTAATTGGAGAGGAAAAGGTCATAGAATGAGAAGAAGCCAAGAAGACATTTGGACTGCAGGCTACAGATTGCCTTCCTATAATGGATTGATATCAAGAGTATAGACAAAGGGAAAAGGGAATCCTTTGTAAAAGACCTGCACTCGTTGAGATTTTAGTGTAATCTAGAACAGAAGCTGCTGTTAAAAGGAATAATTAGTAGGGCATATAAAATAGTGCACAATAACTGTAGGAAAAAAGATTGGAAAGAGAGATTAGATAATGAATTCACAAAGAAACAGTTGGCGGACATATGTATGGCTCTCAAATAAGCAAAAAAATTTAGATGATTTAGGATTTTTGCTTGGAAGTGTTTACATAGGTACTTGTATACCCCAAGCAGACTACAAATATTTTTTCCTTATGTAGATGGCAAATGTTGGATGTTTAATGCGGAAGAAAGCGGTACCTAGGAGCATATGTTTTTGGAGTGTAATTAGCTGGCAGACATATAAAAGTTCCACACAGAGTACTCTTGTCAGGAGTACTGGACCTTCAAAGACTTGTAACTAAGAAAAGTTTTTTTTTTCCACTCTGGGACTATCTGAATTGCCTAGACATAGTAAGGCCTTGTTAAGTTTACTTCTGGTGGCTGCAGAAAAAAGCAATTTCTAGATAATGGAAATCAAAATCTAAACCAACCACACTTGATGTATTGAAAACTGTAACAGATAAAAGAACAGTAAGTGGAATCTTTAGAAAAGGATAGGAGTAAATTACATAAAGTGGAAGTTGTGGGAGCAATACATGCAGAAAAATGTGCAGGAGGAGTAAGGTTTAATAGAAGATAGGAATTGAGCAAATTATGTAATGATGGATTCATTGTATTGTATAGAAGATTATATGTTACGTGTAATGTTTATAAATGTGAACTTGTTAATATAGTTTGATTGCTTTTATATAAATGTAAGTTTGCTTATGTCACAAGTAATAATTCAATAAAGATGTCTTAAAAAAAGAAGGTAAAATATAATAAAGGGAAGATGCGAGTTCAGTAGACAAGAGTTTGCATATTCCTCAAGAAAATAGCTGGACTAGACTGGCTAGAAATATTGTACCATAGCATGCGTGTTTAATTGAAAGCTTTGGCATACATCCAATAAATGTTTCAGGCAATACACCAAAAGAAGGCAAGATAAAGATGCAGGATAATGAAATAAAATGAAGTTAAAACAGATAACTGCTTTCATCTGAAGACTTCATTAAATCTGTCAGTGGAGAGTTTTATCTTGGTCAGAATCAAAATCTAATGCAACTGTAATTGAAGTACTGAATGTTGCATGCTGTCTCTATAGGTGGACGTCCTGTTCCCAAAGAAAGGGATAGTTGTGTTCTTCAGCTTGGGAAACCTTAATTTTCACAACTTGGTGTGATGAGCCTCCTGTACCCCTGGCCAGTAATCAAGGAGCCTCATTCCTCAGTACTGACACTGGTGAGAGACCATTACTAAGAACAAGAATGGATTTATACAGTATTTCAAATGCAGCTCTTTGCATCAAGCACAGTTTCCCTCAAGAGCACACTGGGAACCTGTTCCAGACTTGGGACTGGACTCTATTTCAATAGATCCCAAACAAGGTCACTTTGGAGCACTGTCTCTCAGTTCCAAGTATCTGACACACACACTTGAATATCTGATTATTCATACACACACACACACACACACACACACACACACACACACACACACACACACACACACACATCAGCTGTGTCCCCTTTCTACAGAATACAAGGTAGATTGCTGGTATCAGCCAGATTCTCTAAGGCTCTTGCAAAGGGTAACCAATTATACTGTGTCAAAGTAGTACTGATATAAATGGTAGTGTGTGACCGAAGCAGTAAGGCTTTTTGAAGTGGCCACAGTGTCACTAAAATAAGCACCAGTACTCTCAAGATATTAAAAGTATTCTCTAAAAGACCAGCCACAATGAAAAGGTATACAAATATTTAATAACTGATGATAAAATAGAGAACAGGAGAATACTTAATATTTAGTTACAATAAACAACCTAGTTTCAGTCGCAGGAAATATAAAAATAACACAGTTGGATAGAATCTCACAGATGCAAAACAAATAGTACTAATCTCACTGTATTATTCCTAAATGAACTAAAGAGAAACTGTACCTAGTTAACTCACTTAAGATCACAAGGCAAGGTGTACTGCTGAGATGCTCACTTCCACAAGGCAAGATGAGATGCTACACATTGACTGACCTGTACAACTGGCTACTGAGTTGATATAACGGACATAGATCTTTTATACCAGGTTCGAAAGAAAAATAAAAACAAACTGCTGCTGCCAGAGTGCCATCCTTCAGCTAGTTATAGAATGGCATCATATCTAGTCACCTGACTATAGCATAATACACATTCAGACCTCCAAGATTCTGTTGCAGGATTTTTAACATAAGCAACTTTTACAAATACATTTTTAATAGAAGCAGCTGTACAAATCAGTGTTACAGTCAAATGACACAAGACTATTTACAAAACGTCAAATGACAAGACTATTTACAAAACGTCAGTCAGCCATGCTGGCATATGCCATACATGCACTGTCCCACTTTTCCTGGTACAGCTGACAATACCTCACAACAGCACATCTCCCCCCCCCTTTGAAGACTCAAACTAGTTTTCAAGGGACCCTGGAAAAACATTGCTTGAGAGGAATGGGCCTGTCTGGGGACACATTATCCTGTACCCTATCTAGAGGATCCATCTGCATTGGCATTACTGTAATCTAGACTGGCTAATACAGGGGGCCCTCCAAAAGCCCCTTTAAGCTTTTGGAATGCCTGCTCACAGGCTGGGGTCCACACTACCTTATCTGGCCTGTTTTTCCTATCTTTTCTGTGAGGGGAGCAGCTGTTGTACTATAATTGGGAACAAACTTTCTATAGTACCTCGCTGTCCCCAAGAATGCCCTCACTTGCTTGTTGGTGATGGGGGTAGGACACCCCTGAATATCTTCCACCTTAAGAGGTTCTGGCCAAATCTTACCACTTCCCACTCTATATCCCAGGTAGGAGACCTCTGCCATACCCACCTGATACTTACTGGGATTAATGGTCAGTCCTGCCCTTTGCAGTCTGTCCTGGACTTTCCTGATATGCTGAGGCTTCATCACATTAACATAGTAAAATGTGTGCCCCTGCCTCATGCCTAGCAGGTTTACAATGTAATTAACATCACCGACTTTCCTTGCTACTTCAAAGGGTCCCTACCAAGCTTACCTGCAGCTTATTGTGTCTGTCACGAATGAGCACCATAACCAGTTGTCCCACAGCATACTCTGGGGCTTGAGCATTCCTGTCATACCAGTCCTTTTTCTGCTGTTCGGCTCCTGACAGGTTCTCCTGGGCCAGGCCCATGAGCTCCCTAAGCCTTGTCCTGAGGTTTAGGACATATGCCACAACAGACTCCGTGTGATTCACACTCACCCTTCCACTCATCACAAATCAAATCTAAAGACCCTCCCCCCACCCTATGCCCATATAGCAACTCAGAGGGTGCAAACCCTGTGGATTCCTGGAGTACCTGGCTGTATGCAAATAGATGGATGAAATATTTGTCCCACTCTCTCTCTTAAACCGGTCTGCAAATGCCTTTAGCATGGTCTTTAGTGTAGAGTTTAAGCTGTCCACAAGACCATTAGTCTGAGGATGGTCTTAAGGTGCTTCACCCCACAACACTTCCACAGACAAGCCAGTGAGTCTGACATAAAAGTGGCACCTCTGTCAGTCAGTATTTCCGCTGGGAAACCTACTCTGCTGAAAATCTCTAACAAAGCATTTGCCACCTCTGCCTCAATCGATGACTGGGCCACCACATGTGGGTATCTGGTAGCATAATCTGCTACCACCAAGATATACCTCTTCTCTGTGGAAGTCGGAGTACTCAGAGGCCCCACAGTAGTATTCATAGCTACCCTCTGAAATGGCTCCTCAAGTACATGCAAAGGCATCAACGGATCTTTGGCCTTGTCTCCTGCCTTGCCTACCTTTTGGCGCTGCTCACAGGTCCTCCAGTACCCTGTTACATCCGCTGTAATCCCAGGCCAATTAAAAATCTGCATAGTGCAACTCTTGGTATTCTTTATACCCATATGACTTGCAAAAGGAATGCCATGGGCTGTGGTTAGAAGTGAGAGATGGTAGGCTGTCAGCAATACCACAAAAGTTCAAACACAAAAGTAGAACCACCAGCTAGTAATACAACACAGAAAATTATTGTAAAAACATACTGACGTCTCGGCTCCACAAGCCTTCAAGGAGTATAACATTAACAAAAATGATTCTGCCTAAATACACCCTTCAATTAAGCAGTTAAATACAGTTAATCAGTTCATTAAAATTTTAAACAAGAAACCTCCAATTAAGATCATTATTTAACCCCTTAGAGGAAAAAGTACTAAATTTAAGAATGTAAACTGACTTTTTAAAAAGCAGGTTATTTTTTAGATCATTTTCATCACAATACAGATCAATTCATTCCAAAATGGTGCCCCTCAAACCATCAGTTTTGACACTATGAAATGTATTAAAGTGTGCTGCTGTTATACTCTCCTTTCTATTTTTGACTGTATCTCTGATGTTCTAGTAGCCTGATTTTAAATGGTCTCTTGGTTTCTCCTATGTAGAATTTATTACAAGGGCACCTTAAGGCACAAATAATAAATGCCCTCTGTGCCACAACAAAAACTATCCTTAACCTCAAATAATAAACCATTAATTTTTTTAAAGTGTCGAACAATGTAATTACAAGCCTTACACTTTCCACAACAAATGGTCCCCAATTATCTTATAGTAAGCTGTAAGTTCATTATAGGGGATACCTTTTTGGACTTCACTAGTAAATCTTTTAGGTTCCTTCCTCTCCTGAAAGACATGATAGGGGCCCCCAATTTTTCCACAGATGGATCATTTAAACATAAAATATACTCCCAATAGTATCCTAATAATTTTTTTTATAATTAGCACTAAAACTACTAAATGTTGGAGTGAAATATATATCTTCTTGTTGTTGAGGTCTATTGTCAACCCTAAATCTTCGCGTTTGACTATTCACAGTAGGCTGAACAACATATTCTTTTAAAAATGTATTCCAGCATCCTTCTCAAATTTCATGGTCAAAACCTCTCACCCTAAACATATTAATAGTATTGCACATTTCTCTCTTGTAATCAAATTCATTAATACATAATCTAAAAATTCGTATAAATTCCCCAAAAGGAATAGAATTAATAGTGTGAGGGGGGTGGCAACTTTCTGCCCTCACAAATTGTGTCCCATTTTAAAATTTTCTGTGGACCCTAGTTCGAATAGCCTTGTTGTCACTGCCATCTAGTGTTACATCCAAAAATGACACATTTTTTCCAACCTTTAGCCCATCAAATTCTAATCCAAATCTGTTACTTAACATGCCAACAAACCCTTCTACTTCGTTTTCACCATCTTCACACACACAAAAAAAAATCAAATTGTCTATAAATCTGTAGTAGAGCTTAACATATTTGTGAAAGAATTCTCCCTCTGTCTCTGTATGTATATATATGTATATGTATATGTATATATATATATATATATATATATATATATATATATATATATATATATATATATATACTCATTTTCGAACAGGCCCATACTAAGGTTTGCATATGAGGGGGCAAACGCCGCCCCCATTGCTGTTCCTCTTTTTTGTCTGTACAGGATCTCACCAAATTAAAAAAAAAATTGTGTTTAAATCTAAAATCCAACAGTTCTATAACAAATTCAGTAGATGGGCTCTGACCCAGAAAAAATCTCACAGCTTCTAACCCAAATTCATGACTAATTTTGGTGTATAGACTTTTAACGTCAATTGTAATCCAGTACATTCTATCACCCCATTGTACTGTTTTGATTTTGTCCAAAAAGTCAAACACATCCTGAATATAAGCTGGTAAGACTGTACTTTAGGTAACCGATGGAAATGTAAAAATGTCCAATTTTAGAGAAAAAAAATACTCCCTCCCCAATACTATAGGACGTCCTGGGGGTTGATTAGAGACTTATGAATCTTAGGAAGTCAGTAGAATTGGGACATTTTACATCCTACCACAGGCATTTGCCATCTCCTCTGCCTCAGTCGATGACAGGGCCATCACCTGTGGGCATCTGGTAGCATAATCTGCTACCACCAAGATCTACTTCTTCCCTGTGGAAGTTGGAGTACTCAGAGGCCCCACAATATCTATAGCTACCCTCTGAAATGGCTCCTCAAATACACGCGAAGGCATCAACAGATCTTTGTCCTTGTCTCCTGCTTTGCCTACCTTTTGGCACTGCTCATAGGTCCTCCAGTACCCTGTTACATCCTTTGTAATCCCAGGCCAATTAAAAATCTGCAACTCTTGGTATGCTTTATACCCATATGACTTGCAAAAGGAATGCCATGGGCTGTGGTTAGAGTAAGAGATGATAGGCTCTCAGCACTACCAACTGCTGTATTACCTCACCCTCTAGCCTGGCCTCAGTGGTCCACTCTCTGTGTAGTTAACCCTTTGATGTTCTTCGTGTTTCAATGTTGCAGTCATCACCTGTGGGTTATCCCTGCTGTAGTAGCCCTCTGCCAGCCCGAATACCAGAGTCAATGTTTTTCTGCATCTGTTACTGCCACCTGTAGTCTGACGTCAGGTCGTCAGTGCTGTAAAGCAAGGCAGCCGATGCCATTACATCAGTCTTTCTTGCAGTGGAGCTCGCAGCAGAAGTAGTTTGCAAGTGTGCCGGTCGGCCGCTACCAGAGTTTGAATTTCAGCTGAAAACATCTAAAGCGAAGTACCCCGTTGGGAATCCTTTTTTCTTGCACTAACTGATGTCCGAAAAAGGTAACAATTGTCTCGCCTGTAGAAAGCGGATCCCACACCAAGACTTCCATTCATACCGTGTCACTTGTTTAGGCCCAGAGCACGACATCCCTCGTTGCCGGTTCTGTACCCTCTTTAACACGAGAACCATTCACCATAGAGCTCTTATTGTCGGCAGGTATTTTCATCTTCCATCTTCGCATTCCGAAATGGTGTCGGTCAGCAAACAGTCCGTGGACATTTCAAAAAAACAGAGATAAAGATAGAGACAGGCCACACAACGCTAAGCCTTCCGCCGTCTCTACTGCTAAACAGGTCTTCAGTTCTCCGGAATTCAGTGAGGTGCTTTCGCAGCCCGATGCCCAATTCGATATCTACGCAGGCCTCTATCGAGACCCTTTTGTTGTCAGGTATGCCGCAGAAATCTTATTTGTCTTCCAAGTCTTTGGATGTCTCTGACTTGGTTGGGTCCGGATCAGCGACGCAGACACTGGCTTCTGAAGAGGCGCCTCGCACTACCAAATCTAGAAAAAAAAGACGACGTCTTCTCATCTGACTACCGTTTCTCTCAGACCAACAGATATTCTTAGGTCTAGAAGCTAGGCTACTCCTAGAAGATCTGCCTATAGCCACCATCTTGCTCCTGCTCCACCACCCCAAGCCCAAATGCTTAAAATGGCGGAGGATCTCATTTCCAATATCGGGGGTAGTCAGGCCACAACTTCTAAAAGGAAAAGACACCCTTCCCCAGAAATTGACAGAACCGGATTCTGAGGAATCTGACTATTCAGATTTTGAAGAGGAACAACTACCTCTGAGTGATTGTGAGGAGTCAGATGCAGAGGAATCCATTCCTTCTGCCTTCCCACCAGAAGACCTTTCCTTTGGGGAAACCCTTCATGCCCTTAGGGAACATTTCCAGTGAGAATCTCAGAATTTCTCCACAGTCTGAGAAAAGACTTTGAGAGTTTCTTGACCTACCCCAGCACAGACCCCTGGCCATTCCTCCTATTTTAGAAGTGGTGGATGATGATTTTCATGAATCCGGCTTAGCCCCTGATGCCCTCCCACCTGCTCCCAGTAAACCTGACCAGTATTACAGAGTACCAGATTCTCACAAATACCTCTACAGAAATCCTGCTGCAGACCCAGAGGTCATTACACAGGGACCAAAAGGAGCTAAGACTAGTTCTGCCAAGAATCCAGTTCCTTCTGACAAGGATTCCAGAGCTCTGGACAGATGGGGTAAAAAAGGTATACACCTCTGCAACCTTACCTGTCAGAGCTCTCAACTGTCAGTTCCATATGTTAAAATATCAACAACACACTTTGAAACTGTTAAAGCAAACAATTTCAACCTTTCCTGATTGATGCCAATTCGAAAGAGTTAACAGATTTACTGCACTCCACTTGTCTAGTGGCCAAACACTCATTACACTGTGGATATGATGTCCTAGAAGCCTCAAGCAGGGCAGTAGTGTCAGGATTTGTCATTAGGAGACATGCATGGTTGAAGGAACAACCTCTCCCTGATCATGTCAAGTCTAAACTGATGCACCCCAGGATAAAGACTGCTTGTTTGGAGTAAAAGCAGAAGAGGTGCTTAAAAGATGGAAGACAAAGCAAAATATATGCAAACGGTAAACCATTTCTTTTCGGTTCAACCTCCCAAGCTCTGCAGGAACTTTCCCTCTAAGCACTGGTCCTTCCCTGCACCTAGCAGACAGGGCCAAGGTAAGCCCCTCAGAGACAGACCACCCAGGGCCCTATCCCAGGGGCAGCAGAGAACCAAACACTGGACCTCTTCCGCCCCAGAGGCAGGGAGTTCTAAGCCACCCTTCTATGGCAAAAACTCTCAGTGACTCCCTCCCCTCCCCCCTGCCCGCCTTTCACTCACCAAAAGCTAGGAGGAAGACTCCCCCTTTGCAAAGAAAATTGGCTTGCTAAAGCAAAGGACCAATGGGTCTTAAAATTAACTTTTCAGGGGTGCAAATTTTTTCAACGAACTCCTAATTTCAAGAGCGTACCGAGACTTGCCTCCAAATCAGTGGGCAGAGGCATTAAAACAGGTACAAACTGTCATATCCCAGAGGGCAGTAAAAGCTGTCCCCTTAGATCAAACAGGCAAAGGTTTTTATTCCAGACTATTCCTTGTTCCCAGAAAAGAGGGCACTTGGCGCCCCATCCTGGATCTAGCCATTCTGAACACTTCCATGGTGGTCATCAAATTCAAAATGCTAACTTTGCAGCAGCTGCTACCTATGCTGACAAAAAATGTCTGGCTAATGACCCTAGACCTAAAAGATGCCTACCTCCACATCCCCATAAGGGAATCCTGCAGGAAATTCCTGCGGTTCAGAGTAGGCTCACAACACTTTCAGTTCTCTGCCCTACCCTTTCGCTTATCGACTGCACCCAGAGTATTCACCACTGCCTCATTCAGGCAGAGTGCAAAGAAAAGCTACTGCAGGACCTTCTCTTTGTCAAAACCCTCCTAAATTTCATAGCGTTCACCATCAACTAGAAGAAATCAAAGCAAACACACTCCAGGAAGATCATTTTCTGGGTACCACTGTTGGACACAGCATCCCAAATGGCCTTCCTATCCCCAGAAAAGCAGAGTTTCCTGCCTCTCTACTTTATCCAGCTGGCTTCCAGAAGTCACCTCACTGCGAGGAAGTTCCTGCAAGCCTTGGGGTACATGGCATCTTGCATTCTTCTAATTCCTCTGGCCAGGCTTCACATGAGGAAACTTCAGTGGTATCCAAGGAGCCTTTGGTGTCAGCACTCTCAGCCTCTAGTGACCTCTCTCCCACTGATCCCCTGTATAAGGGCCAAGTTTCTCTGGTGGCCAGGGTGTGCTAAGAAGGGTCATCCCTTCATCCTCCGCCCTTCCGGCCAGACCATCATCGACACCTCAGACATTGCTTGGGACGCTCACCTAGCAGGCAGGTCCACCCAAGGTCTTTGAGATGCACAGCACCTTCCCTTACACATCAGTTAGAAGGAAATGATGGCAGTACAAAAGGCTCCGACATTCTTCAAACCCCATCTCAGGCCAGGGGTTCTCCTTATCAAAACAGACAACACAGTAATGTGGTATATCAACAAACAGGGAGGGACCCAATCTTACCCTCTGTGCAGGCTAGCCATGAACCTCTGACAGCTGCCTCCATGGGTCTACATCTTATTGCCCAATACCTACCAAGGATCAACAACAGCCTGGTAGACTACCTAAGCAGAAACTTACTGGACCCCCCATGAATGGCAGCTCCACAGAAAAATCTTTCTGCAAGTCACTCAGGAATGGGTAACTCTGGAGGTGGATCTGTTTGCTTCGTACCTAAACCACTAGCTGGAAAAATTCTGTACCAGGGCGTATCACCACCTAGCGTGGAAAGTGGATGCCGTGACCTTCCCCTGGAACTCCCTCTTTGTATATGCATTCCCTTCTCTGCCTCTTATTCCCAAGGTAACTGATCAAAATAAGGGAGGAGAGACCAAAGGCCATCCTCATTGCTCCAGATTGGCCCAGACAGCATTGGTACCCCTTACTGCGCAGACTGACATTACAGCCCCCCCCCCCCAGACAGCTTCCACTGATCTCAGACCTCTTGACCCAGGTGGGGGGTGTTGCAGACTCTGTCTGTCAGCATGGCTTACACTTTAAAAGCAAACAAGGGGTTTCTGTTAAACCGGTCCTACACATTCTCACAGAGGCCAGAAGGCCCAGCAGCAGAAAATCTTACGCAGGGAAATGGAAAATATTCTGCTCCTGGAGCCAGTCCAGAGGGGCCAGTACCTCACAACCTTCCATCCCTCTTCTCTTCGACTCCCTAGCTGAGTTGCTCAATAGTGGGCTCTCCTGTTCTATTAAAATCCATGCTTCAGCCATTTCAGCTCATTTCGATTCAGACCAGCCCCTCTTCTCACATCCTCTGATTAAGCAATTCCTTAGAGGGGCTTCTGTTATCAGACCTCCAAGAAGGCCACCCACACTAGCCTGGGACCTGAATTATATTTTAGAAAAACTAACCTTACCTACATTCGAACCTGCTGCTTCAGCAGAATTGAAATACCTCTCGTGGAAGACAGCTTTCCTCCTAGCTATCACCTCAGCCAGAAGGGTTTCAGAACTTCAGGCACTCAAGGCCGTTGAGCCCTTCAGCATTTTACATGCAGACAGGGTATCCCTGAGGGCTAACCCCTCCTTTATGCCAATGGTGGTATCTGATGTAACCCTCATCCAGGCCATACATCTACCCACCGTCTTTCCCAACCCTCAAAACAAGGGGGAAAGAATTCTGCACTCACTAGATGGGCACAGACACTTCCGATACTACCTGGACTGTACTAAACCCTTCAGAAAAACATTCCTGCTTCTTGTCAGCTTTGCCCCAGGGGCAGAGAAGCCCATTTCCAAGCAAACCATTTCCAAATGGATATCACACTGCATCCATTTCTGCTACAGACTACATGGAAAATTACTCCGTAAGTGTATTCGTACCCATTCCACTAGGGCAGCCTACTCTGCCACAACATTCCTCAGAGGAGTCCCCACCAGGGACAACTTGGAAGCTACCACCTGGACCTCTCTCCATACCTTTATAAAGCATTACCACCTTACCTCTTTTCTCTAAGTCTAGGGCAGGGTTTGCCTCAGCATTTCTGCAGGACTTGCTGACCCATGCCTAGGGCTCTGACCTATCCTTCCACCCCTCACCTTAGCTTTTGGGAATCCTCCCACAGGTGAGGACTGCAACACTGAAACATGAAAAACATAGTACAGTTGTGTACAATTACCATAAATCTTGATGATTGAGTGTATTCACTGTTGCAGTCCTGGTTTTCCCTCCCTCCTTCCCCTTCTATCCTCTTTCCTTAGGGGGACATAAGCTTCCCACGGTGAGTTTTAGCCACCAGAACCACTTTACCATATTTCTGTGTGCTTCTGATGGGTTAGGGCAAGAAAAACTGATGTAATGGCGTCGGCTGCCTTGCTTTTTAGCACTGATGACCTGACGTCAGACTACAGGAGACAGCAGCTGATGCAGAAAAACATTGACTCTGGTATTCGGGCTAGCCGAGGGCTACCACAGCACGGATAACCCACAGGTGATGACTGCAACAGTGAATACACTCTAACATCTACATTTATGGTAAGTGTACACAGCTGTACTTTACAGTAACCAGACTCCCCTTTTCTTTGAACATCAGGTGACTCCTTGGCTACCTCCCTCAAGCCTCGTAAGGTAGGTCTGAAAGCTGTGCCTATCTCAACTCTACTTGCGTGACCCTTCCCAGCTCCCCTTCCACAGGAAGCTTAGTATCTTCTGACAGTGGTGCCTCCCTGTCACACTGGGTGCTACCACTCACCTTTGTCCTTGCAGTCACCTTGTCAGCAGGAACATCAGTACCTACCAGCAGCTGTGGATCACTTTCAGGCTCTCTGCTACTAGGTAGTTCCCTCCCTGAAATAACCACATCACCAGCCCCAGCTTCAGGCATGGGGTATGTGTGGGTCTGCCCTAGGCTATCAGACCTACCTGCCTGTCTCCTAGCCTGATTGCATGTAACTGCATGCACACAAGGTACTAAATTATTAAAACCATTCCCTATTAAGACATCTGCAGGGATATCCCCAAATGCACTTACCTGCTTGTTCCCTTTTCCACCCTTCCAGTCAAGGTGAATCCAAGCCTAAGGTATTTAGAATGGGGATGTTCATCATGTTTCACTGTTGCAGTCATTACATTTGGGTAATCTGCTGGCAGTTTGCCCTCAGTCGGCCTGATTAACAAAGTCTTGGGTCCTGCGTCGGTTGCTGTCCCTTCTTCCATGACGTCAGGTCGTCAGGGGTATAAAACATGCAGCCAACGCCATTACATCAGTCTTTCTTGTCGCGCGGTGCCTGAAGCAGAAGCAGTTAGCAAGTGCTGGTCAGCCGACTTCTGAAATTTCCGTTTTCGAGTTTCAGAACCGAAGTCTTCAAATTAGAGCTAAGTACCCCATTGGGGAAACTTTTTCTTGCTCCTTACCGATGTCAGTAAAAGTTAATAATTTTATTACTTGTGGGAAGCAAATACCTCATAAGGATTTTCTTTTGTACTGTATTCCTTGCCTAGGCCCTGACCACGATGTACCTTGCTGTCGGTTTTGTGCTTTATTCAATCAGCGCACTAGCCATCGTCGGTACATTTTTGCTTCAAAATAATTCAGTTCTCGGTGTAATTATCCAGAAATGACATCGGTTAGCCATCCGACTACCGGAATACCGAAAAAACACAAAAGAAAAAGACAGAGACAGGCCATTGAGGTCCAAAACTGCCGATGACGCTTCTCCTAAGCCAGTCGCCAGTTTCCGGTACTCAATGAGGCGCTTTCGCAGCCCCTGATACCCGCTACGTCTGATTCGCAGGCCTCTACTGAGACCCATTCGGAGTCCGATATGCCGCGAGATGCTCCACATATGGAACCCACGGATGTCTCTACCTTAGATGGGTCCAGAGCCGCTGAGCAGGCACTGACTTCTGAGGGTGTATTCAGGCCTACAGACTTGCATATTAAACCGACTCCAACTTCAGTGCTAAGGCATAAATCTCGATCTATGTCTAAAAAAACAATGCCCAGGCCACATGTTCAGGCCCCTGTGCCTAAAAAACAAATGATCAAAATGGCTGAAGATTTAATTACTCTAATCAGGGGTAGTCAACCCCCCCCCCCCCCCCAAGAGGCCTAGGATTGAATTTGACTATGAATCTTCTGAACAGGACTCTTGTTTCTTCTGACTCTTCTAATGATCTGGATTTGTCCTTACCTACTTATGAGGACTCTGATGCAGAGGACTCCATTCCCTCTGCTTCTCCACCTGAGGATTTCTCTCTTGGGGAAACTTTACATACCTTAAGGGAGCATTTCCACTGGGAAAGTCAGGATTTCTCTGAATCCAAAAAGAGGCTTAGTGATTTCCTTGGTCCTCAGCATAGGCTTTTGGCTATATCTCCTGTACTAGATATTGTTGATGTGTTTTTGGAATCCAGTATGGCCCCTGATTCCTTGCCTCCAGCCCCTAGCAAACCAGATAGGTACTACAGGGTTCCCGAGTCCCACAAATTCCTTTTCAAAAATCCTGTTGTGGACCCTGAAACCATTTCTCAGGGTCCCAAGGGAATTAAGGCTTCTACTGCTAAAAATCCTACCCCTTCTGATAGAGACTCCAGGGCACTGGATAGATGGGGTAAAAAGGTTTATACTTCTGCAACCTTAGCAATTAGGGCTTTAAACTGTCAATTCCATAAGCTAAAATATCAACAGCATATCATGGGACTTCTTAAACAGAAAATTATGTTGATTTCTGACTGTGTGGAGAATAAAGATTTGCAGGATTTATTGCATTCAGCTGAACAAGTTGGCAAACATACTTTGCAATGTGGTTTTGATTCCTTAGAGGCCTCTTGTTGGGCTGCTGTTACTGGGTCTGTGCTTAGAAGGCATGCTTGGCTTAAGGAGCAATCTCTGCCTGATCTTTTGGCTGCTCCTTTACAGCAGGACCGTTTATTTGGCAATAAGGCTGAAGAAGTTTTAAAAAAGATGGAAGATAAAGCTAAATCTATGCAAACTGTGAAAGATTTCTTACAAGTGCAACCTGCTAGATTTAGTAGGCATTGGCTTCTAAGAACAGGGCTTTTCCAGCTCCTTCCAGAGCCACTACGGCCAAACCCAGACTTTCCAAAACCACCAGGTTTCAGTCCCAAGGGACTTTCAAAACTAAGCAATAGGGTGCTTCCACTTCCAAATCTGGAAACAACAAGGCACCACCCTATGGCAAACAGTCTCAATGGCTTCCCTTTGAAATTACCAAGCACTTACCTCTTAGCCGCCCCTTTGGGGGAAAACTGGCTCTTCATTCAAGAAACTGGCAACTTATAACCCAGGACAAATGGGTTTTAAATATAGTGTCCCAGGGATACAGATTTCATTTCCACACGCTACTAACTCCAAACGGGTGGCCAGACCTGCCCCCAAATCAGTGGGAAGAGACTCAGAAACAAGTACTTTCCCTTCTAAACATGGGGGCTATTCAACTTGTACCAGAAGAGGAAAAGGGACAAGGTTTCTATTCCAGACTTTTCCTGGTACCCAGAAAAGACAAATCATGGCGTCCAATTCTGGACCTGTCTACTCCAAACACCTTTCTGGACATTCAAAAATTCAAGATGCTGACTCTTCAGTTACTTCCTATGTTAGGCAAGGATGCCTGGTTGGCAACTCTCGACTTAAAAGAGGCTTACTTGCATATCCCAATCCGGAAATCTTGCAGAAGATTCCTACGCTTCAAAGCATGCTGCATGCACTATCAGATGTTCATCGTGCATACAGCTGCAGTCATAATAGATGGGGTTTCCTGCCGTCAGGCGGGTCCTCGGTCGGCCAAATTCCAAAGTCTAGGTCCGGTGTCGGATGTCGTCGCTTCTTCCCTGACGTCAGTGCGACAGTGGTATAAAAGAACCAGCCGACGCCATTTTCTTCAGTCTTTCTTGCCGTGCGGTGCCCGAAGCAGAAGCAGTTCGCAAGTGCCGGTCGGCCAACTCCTGAGATTACGAATATTTTTCAACGAAGACTTCTTGAACGCTAAGTACCCCGTTAGGGAAACTTTTCTTGCCTCAGACCGATGTCAGACAAAGTTAATAATTGCATTTCATGTGGGAAGCAAATACCGCATAAGGATTTCCATTCCCTCTGCATTCCTTGCTTAGGCCCAGACCACGACGTCTCGGCCTGTCGTTTTTCTGCTACATTCAACAGACGCACTATTAAGCATCGGGCAGAGTTCGCCCAACACTATTTTGGCAAAAAGTTTAATTACATTATGTCGGATACTCTGACTCCAGTTTTGAGTAAAAGACGCAAAGATAAGGACCGACATACGAGGTCCACGACTTCTACCGACACCACGCTAAAGCCGACTACAGGTGCTCCGGTTCTCAATGAGGCGTCTACGCAGCCCCTGACTACCGATAACACTTCATTAGCAGTGTCTTCTGTGCCCGAGGTTGCAGGCTCTTTGGCCCACACCCCGACTACAGATACCGAAGCCACTCTTGGCAGGGAAACTCAGAGTTTAGATAGGCCTGCCACCTCTCAAGGTGTCTTCAGGCCGCCTTCTTCTTTTTCCATTAAGGCTTTCACTAAATCTAAAGCAGCCATGCATACTAAAAGACAAGCTCCACAGGGCCCCTCTCAAGGCCCCATGCCTAAAAAGCAGATGCTCAAAATGGCTGAGGATTTGATTACTCTTATCAGGGGTTCTCAACCCCCCCTCTGACAAAAGGCCCAGAGTGGAGGAAGAATACCCTTCCTCGGACCAGGCCTCCATTACTTCAGAACATTCTGAGGACCAGGAACATTCATACTCCCCTTTTGAAGATTCTGATGCAGAGGAGTCCATTCCCTCTGTCTCCCCCCTGCGGATTACTCTTTTGGGGAAACCTTGCATACCTTATGGGAACACTTCCACTGGGAAGGCCAAGAGTACTCAGACTCCAAGAAAAGGCTCTGGGATTTCCTCTTGCTCCCTCAGCACAGGCCTCTGGTTATACCTCCTGTCTTAGACATACTAGATGTGTATTCAGAGGCCAGCCTTAACCCAGATTCTTTACCTCCATCTCCAGTCAAGCCTGACAGGTATTACCGGGTTCCTGATTCACACCAATTCCTATACAAAAGCCATGCGGCTGACCCAGAAACTATTTCACAGGGTCCCAAGGGAATTAAGGCCTCCACTGCCAGAAATCCATTACCTTCAGAGAGAGATTCCAGAGCTTTAGAAAGGTGGGGGAAAAAGGTATACACCTCAGCCACCTTAACCATGAGGGCATTAAACTGTCAGTTCCATATGTTAAAGTATCAACAGTTTTTGTTATCTCAGTTGAAAAGCAAAATGTCACAATCTGAACAACCAGACTTGAAGGAGTTGCAGGATTTGTTGCATAGTGCAGAGCAAGTGGGTAAACATACCTTGCAATGTGGTTTTGATGCTTTAGAGGCCTCATGTAGAGCTGCTGTTACAGGATCAGTCATACGTAGACATGCTTGGCTCAAAGAGCAAACCTTACCAGATCATGTCAAAGCTAAATTATTAGATGCACCTCTTCAAAAAGATGTATTGTTTGGTGTTAAAGCTGAGGAGGTTCATAGGTTGGTACTAGGCTATCAGCCCTAGGGCCTATACAAGCCTAGCCATAACAATTCCTTGGCTATTTCTTCCCACATTATTTACTTTCCTGGACCCCTGTCTAGCAGGGCGACTGACGTGATCCCTGGGGTGAATTTCCTTTCTCCCATCCAATCGTCAAGGTTCCTCTTGAAGAGGTCCAAAGAGGCACTCTGCTTGACATGTATGGGCACTCTATTCCAGAGTCTGGGGAGTCTCTGGGTCAGGAACCTATCCCTCCAGCATGTTTTGTTTATTGTGATGACAAGGTTTAGATCCCTGGGCGTGTAGCTCTGAGGGATTGGGATTTCTTTAAGTGTAGCATGTCCAACAGCTCTGGGTTTGACATGGCCTTGTATGTTAAGCAGAGATCGCCTTTGAGTAGACGATATGCGACAGAGTATAGCTGGAGTTTTTAAGGCGGTCAGCGTGGGGCATCTGCTTTAGGCCTGTGATTCTTTTAGTGAGGTATTTCTGAGGCCTTTCCAGTTGTTGCAGATGTCTTGAGAGGTACATACCAAATGGGGCGTTGTATTCTATAATGGGTCTAATGAGGGATGAGTACAGTGGGACAATGACCTCCTTTTTCTGGATGAAAAGCCCTTCGTGATGAGGTGTGCCACATAGAAGGATTTCCTGACTGTTGTGGCGATGTGGTTATCGAAGGTGAGACCACTGTCCACCTGTGTCCCTAAGTCTCTTATCACACTTTCTGTGTTTAGTGTACTGCCACCTATATGGTAATTCATGGATACATGTTTTTCCCCAAAGGGGATAACAATACATTTCTTGGCATTGAGCTTGAGCCCATGGCTCTGGCACCAAGCATCTGTTTCTGTAAGGCCCTTTGTAGAGTATCCACATCATTTGGGGATTCAATAATGGCTCCCAGTTTGCAGTCATCTGCAAACTTTGTTAGCCAGAGTCCCTTAGTGTTGACCTGTACTTCAGAGAAGTAGATGCCAAACAAGAGCTGCCCCAGGACTGAACCCTGAGGTACTCCACTTGTCATTTGTCTGGAGCTGGATTTGGAGTCGGCTACTTTTACAGTGTGGGTTCTATCAGTAAGCCATTTAGCAACCCATTGGGTGACATAGGGATTAATGCCCAACTTAGTAAGTTTATCTATGATTCCAGAGTGGGGATGGTGTCAAAGGCCTTGGCAAGGTCTAGATAGGCTGTGTGGACCACCTTACCCTTGTCCATGGCTCTGGAGACTGATTCAAAGAAGTCAATCAGGTTCAGGAGACAAGATCGACCCTTCACAAACCCAAACTGGGTGGGGTCCAGTGTTTGAAGGTTGCCAATGTCTTTGTTTATAAGTTCCATGATAATACGCTCCATGGCCTTGCAGATAAGGCTTGTCAGACTGATGGGACGGTAGTTTCCTGGATCCAAGGTGGATCCCCCCTTGTGGATTGGGATAACTGTAGCTCTGCGCCACTCAGTGGGCACGAAACCTGAGGTGAGGCTATGATTAAACATGACACTTAGGTGAGGTGCCAGTTCATATTGTAGTTCATGTAGTACACAGCCCGGGATGTCATCTGGTCCCATGGATGCTGTATTCTTGGCTTTAGAGAGTGCGTTTTGTACCTGTGTGGCCGTTATTACTGGAATTTGGCAATTGTCCGGTATTGAGATGGGCCATTTAGGGGGTGAGAGGGGGGTGAAGTTGGCACTGAATCGATCTGCCAGGATATTGGCAATATCCTTTGGATCAGTGTATTTAATGCCATTCTGTTTTAGCTCAGAGCAGATCTGAGCATTGCCATTTAGATTCTTGACACAGTTATAGAATGCTTTGTGGTTGTCTTTGGAATCTTTGGCAATTTTATTTTCGTAACTAGCTTTGGAGGATTTTATGAGGCATCTCAGTTTCTTACTGAGGCTAGTAAGGGAGTTTTTTGCATCCTGGGATTTTCCTCTTTTCTGCAAAAGTTTCTTCCTTTTGTTGTAAAGTTTGTTTATGGCAGGGGACCACCAGATTGGCTTCCTTTTTTTGGATGAGAGCATTTTGGTTCTATTTGGGATGGCACGATTCATGCATGAGTGGATGTGCTCGTACAGTACCTTAGTGTAGGATTCAGCAGTTGAACTTTCAGTTCCCGTCTGCATGGGTAGATGCATGGTAGAGGTATTAAAGAAAATGGAGGAAAAGGCAAAATCAATGCAAACAGTGAAAGATTTCCTACAGGTACAACCTCCACGTTTCAGTAGAAATTGGCCTTCAAAAAATTGGTCCTTTCCAGCCACGGACAGACCTCAAAGAGGGTAGATACAGGCGCCCGAGGGGTAGAGGGCAATCTCAAGGATCATTTAGAGGCAGACAATGGCAGGCACCTACACCAAGTGGTGGTGAGGATAGTTCACAGCCATTCAGAAAGCAGAACCAATGACTTTCCCCTTTGCATGCCAAGCAAGGCTCAAATGGAAGCACCTTTAGGCGGAAAACTGGCATTATTCTCGAAAAATTGGCATATTGTCACAAAAGACAAATGGATCCTGGACATTATAGACAGAGGCTACAGATTCCACTTTCACACCCTTCCAAAAATGGAGAGGCATGCCAAACCTGCCACACAATCAAAGGGCAGAGGCACAAAAACAAATTTCAGATCTCATGGACATAAAAGCTATTCAAGAGGTACCTGCACAAGAACAGGGTCAAGGTTTTTATTCCAGACTATTCCTGGTACCAAGGAAGGGCAAGGATTTGAGACCTATTTTGGACCTATCCATCCTAAACACATATTTACTCGTACCAAAATTCAAGATGCTCACATTACAGCAGCTTCTTCCCATGCTGGGCAAGGAGTCTTGGCTGGTAACATTGGACCTCAAGGAGGCATACCTGCATGTCCCAATCAGACAAGATTGCAGAAGATACCTCAGATTTCTTGCAGGTTCAACCCATTATCAATTCTCTGCATTGCCCTTTGGCTTATCTACTGCGCCCAGGGTGTTCACAAAATGCCTGGCATCAGTAATTGCCTTCTGCAGACTTCAAGGGATACAAATATACCCATATTTGGACGACTGCCTGATCCAAGCGGACAGCAAACACATACATCTGAAACACCTGGCGTTTGTAATAATGTTGTTGAATTCTCTGGGATACACAGTCAACAAAAAGAAATCAAGACTAATACCCTCTCAAACAATTTTCCTGGGTGCCAGCTTGAATACAAACACCCAGATGGCCTGCCTCATGCCAGAGAAACAAGGGCAACTAACTCAATACTTCAGAAAACTGGCAACCTTCACCAGGCTGACTGCAAGGAAAATCCTGCAGGCTCTGGGATTCATGGCATCTTGCATCCTGCTAATCCCATGTGCAAAGCTGCATATGAGGAAACTTCAGTGGTACCTAAAAAACTTATGGTCTCAACACAGCCACAGTTTGGAAACAATTATACCACTAATTCCATGTCTTCAAAAGGAATTTCTGTGGTGGGCTCAAGCATGCCAAAGAAACATAGGTCTCCCATTCTGCAAACCTCAAGCAAATCAAGTCATCACAACAGACGCCTCGGACTACACCTGGGGGGTGCACATGACAGATCGGTGCATTCAGGGCAAATGGTCACAAAAAAAAAAGCACCTACACATCAATCAAAAGGAAATGCTAGCAGTAATAAATGCTATTATGGCTTTCAAAGACCTACTGCATCCAGGCCAGCTATTGATAAGGACAGACAACACCACAGTGATGTGGTACATAAACAAACTGGGAGGAACTCATTCCTATCCCCTATGCAGGCTAGCCATGTCTCTTTGGAACATGGCTCTGGAATTACAAATCCAACTTCAAGCACAGTTCCTGACAGGCAAGGAAAACATGCTGGCAGACAACCTGAGCAGAAATATGACAGATCCACACGAATGGAGGTTGCATCCTCAAGTTTTTACAAAGATAATTCAAGCATGGGGAAGGCCAGACATAGATCTCTTTGCCACCCACAGAAATTACCAATTGACAAAATTCTGCTCAAGGACCTTTCATCCACAGGCCTGGAAAGTGGACGCACTCTTTCAGTTGGACAACAATGACAGTTTATGCCTTTCCACCTCTTCCTCTGCTGCCCAAAGTTCTATTAAAAGCCAGAGCAGGCAGACCAAAGATGATTCTCATTGCTCCAGACTGGCCAAGACAACACTGGTACCCACTCCTGAGGAGCCTGACGCATTCCCCACCATGGATCCTGCTTCTAATGCCTCTTCTACTGACTCAGCACAACTTCAAAACTCTTCACAGTCAGCTGAAAACACTCAATCTAGCCGCATGGAGGATTCCTTAAATTCACAACAGACCCTACTCTCCAAGGAGGTGCAGGATGTCATTTTGGAGGCCAGAAGGCCTTCTACTAGAAAAGCCTACTCCGCAAAATGGAAACGGTTTTGTGCCTGGAATCAGAAAAAGGGTCAGAATCCTGGAATACTGAATTTACCTCAAATATTACTGTACCTAGCTGAGATGCTAAGCAGTGGCTTTTCATTCTCCTCCATCAAAATCAATGCCTCAGCGATTTCTGCAAAATACAACACTGATCCTCCTTTATTCTCTCACCCTCTCTTAAGATAGTTCCTCAGAGGGGCTAAATATAAAACCCCCAAGGAAGCAACCAGTACCTGCTTGGGACCTCAATTTCATTCTAGAAAAACTGACCCTGCCTCCTTTTGAGCCAGCTGCTTCAACAAAACTGCAATATTTGTCATGGAAAACGGCATTCCTTCTGGCTATCACCTCAGCACGCAGGGTTTCGGAACTACAAGCCCTCATGGCTGTGCAGCCTTTCATCATTTTCCATCAGGACAGAGTTTCCTTACGAACCAATCCTTCCTTTATGCCAAAGGTAGTATCCAGGGTAGCCTTGAATCAGGCTATCCACTTACCTACCTTTTACCCTAATCCACAAAACAAAGGGGAGAGACTACTACATTCCTTGGACGTTCACAGTCAGCTCTGCTATTATTTGGACAGAACAAAGCCTTTCAGAAAATCAGAGCAACTCTTTGTGTCCTATGCTACAGGTGCTCAAGGGAAGCCTACTTCCAAACAGACAATCTCAAAATGGATAGCCCACTGCATACGCTTTTGTTACTCTTTTTCATGGTAAAACTGTATTTACAGGCATCAGATCTCACTCCACAAGGGCCACAGCTACCTCTGCAGTTTTCCTCAGGGGGGGTTCCTACCAAAGATATTTTGGAAGCAGCCACTTGGAGTTCTGTACATACTTTCTCCAAGCACCATCACCTACCATTATACTCCAAATCTAGAGTGGGCTTTGCCACTGCAGTCTTGCAGGGCATCCTGGCTCCTCCTAGTTCCACTTAGTGCCTACCACCCCTTTTTTAGCTTTGGGATTCTACCCATCTGTTATGACTGCAGCTGTATGCACGATGAACATAGTACAGATTTGTACCTACCATAAATGTAGATGTTAGAGTGCTAATACAGCTGCAGTCCAGGTTTCCCTCCCTCCTTCCCCTCTTGGGACAGGCCTAATGGCTAACACCTCCTCATACAACCTAATTGGGGTATTCTTTTATGGTGTATTTGCTTGCAACTACTGTTTTTTGATTATATTGCATTGCAGTATTACATAAATTTATGTTTTACCTTCCTTTTGGGGGCACCTGACATCTGGGGCAAGAAAATGGCGTCGGCTGGTTCTTTTATACCCCTGTCGCACTGACGTCAGGGAAGAAGCGACGACATCCGACGCCGGACCTAGACTTTGGAATTCGGCCGACCGAGGACCCGCCTGACGGCAGGAAAACCCATCTGTTATGACTGCAGCTGTATTAGCACTCGAACATCTACATTTATGGTAGGTACAAAACTGTACTTTCTCTGCACTGCACTTTGGCTTGTCTACTGCGCCCAGGGTATTAACAAAGTGCATGGCTCCAGTTATTGCATTTTGTAGGCAAAGAAATATTCAAATATATCCATTCCTGGATGATTGTCTCATTCAGGCAGAAAACCAGGCCATTCTTCTAAAACATCTGGCATTTGTAAAAAGACTTCTAACCTGTCTAGGGTACACCATAAACGAAAAGAAATCTCAACTGGTACTCTCTCAAAAAATTACATTCCTGGGTGCAAGCTTGAATACAACTGCCCAGATGGCTTTCCTTACGCCAGAAAAGCAAATTCATTTGGTGACTTACTTCAAACAGGCAGCCACAAAATCCCTTCTACCTGCAAGGCAAATACTGCAAGCCTTGGGGTTCATGGCCTCATGCATTCTTCTAATTCCATATGAAAGGGTGCAAATGAGGAAACTTCAGTGGTACTTAAAAAGTTTATGGAGTCATCATTGTCACAGCCTGGAAACAATGATTCCTATCGTACCTTGCCTGCTCCCAGAGTTCCTGTAGTGGGCAGAGGCCTGCCACTAAAACAAGGGACTGCCATTCACACCACCCCCTGCCACCCAAACCCCTAACTACAGACGCATCAGACTATGCATGGGGAACTCATCTGGCAGGGAAGTGCATTCAGGGCAAATGGAGCCCAAATCAAATGCACCTTCATATCAATCAAAAAGAAATGCTAGCTGTTCGGAATGCACAGACGGCCTTCAAGGACTACCTTCATCCAGGACAATTTCTGATAAAGATGGACAACACCATGGTTATGTGGTACATAAGCAGGGGTTACACATTCCTACCCCCTCTGCAGACCAGCCATGGCATTGTGAAACACTGCCTTGAGCTACCAAGTACAACTACAAGCTCAATTCCTGCCAGGAAAGCAGAATGTTCTGGCAGATGAACTAAGCAGAAATCTCATGGACCCTCACGAATGGAAACTGGAACCATGGATTTTTCAACATGTTGACATGCAAATGGAGGATCCCAGACATAGATCTTTTTGCCTCACCCCAGAACTACCAGTTGGACAAATTTTGCACAAGAACTCATCACAAAACAGCCTGGAAAGTGGATGCTCTGTCCTTCAGCTGGAAAAACCTAGCAGTCTATGCCTTTCCCCCTCTGCCTTTGCTCTCCAAAGTTCTACTAAAAGTCAAACAGGACAAACCAAAAATGATTTTGATTGCTCCAGACTGGCCTCGCCAACACTTGTACCCACTCCGCAGTGCGTCACGCATTTCTCCTTGGCACCTGCCACAGACACCTTCCTTACTGTCTCAGCAGGAGAACCAAATTCTGCACCCTCAGCTCCAAACATTGACTCTTGCAGCTTGGCTGATCACTTAAATTCACCCTTAGCATCCCGCAGAAAATCTGTGATGGATGTCACTTTGGAGGCGAGAAGACCTAGTACTAGAATATCTTATGCTGGCAAATGGAAAAGATTCTGTGCCTGGAACCAATCACATGGGATGAGCACAGCAGTGCCCAATTTACCTCAAATTTTGCAGTACTTAACTGAGATGCTTCATAAGGGCTTGTCTTTTTCTTCCATAAAAATCCATGCCTCAGCCATTTCAGCTCATTACAACACAGACCCCTCCCCCCCCTTCTCTCATCCTCTTCTAAAGCAGTATCTCAGAGGGGCCAAAAACTTGAGACCACCTAGGAGAGCTCCAACCCCTGCCCTGCAACCTTAACTTTGTATTGGAGAAACTCACTCTACCTCCTTTCAAGCCAGCTGCAACTTCAGATTTAACATTTCTTTCCTGGAAAACAGCCTTCCTTTTAGCAATCACTTCAGCTAGAAGGATATCTGAATTACAGGCCCTTATGGCAGTGGAGCCTTTCATCATCTTTCATGCAGACAGGGTATCACTCAGGACCAATCCATTATTCATGCCCAAGGTGGTATCCAGTGTGGCTCTTTATCAGTCTATTCATTTGCCAACTTTCTTTCCCAATCCACAGAACAAGGGAGAGCGGATTATGCATTCATTGGATGTACACAGACAAATTAGATTCTTCTTGGACAGGACTAAATCTCGAAGAAAATCTGAACAACTTCTGGTAACATTTGCTGCAGGGGCAGAGGGGAAGGCTATTTCAAAGCAACCATTTCTAAATGGATAAGTCATTGTATTCATTTCTGTTATAATCACCATGGAAAACCTATCCCCCAGGGGATCGGATCTCATTCCACCAGGGCTGCATCTACTTTAGCAGCCTTTCTCAGAGGTGTTCCTACCAGGGATATTCTAGAAGCTGCTACCTGGAGTTCAGTTCATACTTTCACCAAGCATTATCACTTACCAATTTTCTAAATCCAGAGCTGGCTTTGCCACTGCTGTTTTGCAGGGACTTGTAGCTGGTCCTAATGCTATATAAATCCATCCATGTAATGGCGTCGGCTGCATGTTTTATACCCCTGGCGACCTGACGTCATGGAAGAAGGGACAGCATCCGACGCAGGACCCAAGACTTTGTTAATCAGGCCGACTGAGGGCAACCTGGGTATCTTTCTTGTGCAGTGATGCCCTGTTTGTGAAGTAGAGATCCCCTTTTCTCCCCAGCTTATGTAGAGAGTTACATTCTCAGTCTTGCCAACCAGATTCTCATGTCCTCAGGCAAAGTGCTAAGGGCCTGTTCCCTCACCAAAAGGTCTGCCAGCCTTTCAGAAGTGGTGACCTGACACCTACTCACCCAGCTAACTCAGCAATATAATCATATACACTTTCATCTACCTTGTGTGTATGCTCATGAAACACTTTTTTTCTGTAAGTTTCAGGTGTTAACTTAAAACAGTCCAGTAAACATTGTTTTACTCTAGCATAGTTTAAAAAATCAGTATCAGGCAATTTAGAAACAGCAGTTACAGCTTTTCCATGGAGTAAGGGAGCCAGGAACCGTACCCAGAGCTCTTGGTCAACATTATGCTGTTTACATACTCTTTCAAATATTAATAAAACTGTCAGTTATCCCCCTCTGCAAATTGTGGAAGAAATTTACTGACCTTTATTGCTTCCGGCATCCAGTTATTCCCTTCCCCATTACCTTCATGACCCTGACAAAGGGTGAGCATTTCTCTCATGTTGATGCTGTTTCTCCTCTTCTTCAGCCTCCAAATGCCACAGTCTCTCCTCAATCTCCAGATGTCACAGTTCATGCTGACATTGCTTCTCCTTTTCTTCAGCTACCAAATGTTTGGCTTCCAGTTGCAGTCGCTCTTCAGTCTCCAAACCTTTGGCTACCAGTTGCAGTTTCTCTTCGGTCTCCAAACGTTTGGCGTCCAGTTGCAGTTTCTCTTCAAGTCTCTTTTACTCCAGATGGATTCTTAAGTCCTCTGAGAAGAAGGTGAACTATCCTATTTCCGAAGGCTGCACATCCCCATCACAAGGCTGGCTATCTTCCTGGTTGCTAGACCATGCTGCAGCTGTAATGAAGGCTGAAATCATATTATCTTTAATCAGGTTGGTATACACCAGTCCTTTGGCTACACACACCTCAGCCAACTGGTTTTGTCAGCTTGCTATAATCTTCTGCTGACAGCTTTGCCTGGTTTTCCTGACTAAACTGACTTACAAAAATAGATAATTGTTGTGAAACTGAAACTCTGTTTACCTTGTGGCTGTTGAGAGCACACACACCTTCAGTGACAACTGCTTACGGGTTACTGAAGTTCACTTAATATTGCACCACTATGCCAAGAGTGTGTGACAAACCTCTTTAACCCGACCCAGTAGTCAGGGAACCTCAATCCTCACCACTGACACCAGTGAGGGACTGTCACTAAGAACAGGAACTGATTTACATAGTATTTCAGATGCACCTGTGCATCATGTGCAATTTCCCTCAAGCACACTAGGAACCTGCCCCAGAACTGGGACTGGACTTTGTTTCTCCAGATCCCAAACAAGACTCACCTTGGAGTACTGTATCTCAGTTCCAAGTATCTGACACACACACACACACACACGAATATCTGATGTTTCACACACATACATGGGATAGGCTGACACAGATTCACCAGATGTCCCCTTTCTCCAGACTACAAGGTTAGACTAGATTGCTGCCACCAGTCAGTTATTCTAAGGCTCTAACAAAGGGTAACCAGTTATATTGTGTGAAATTAATACTGATGTGAATGGTAGTGTGTGACAAAAGCAGTAAGGCTCATCAGAGTGGCCAAAGTGTCACTAAAATAAGCACAAGTACTCTCAAGATGTTAAAGGTATTCTCTAAAAGACCAGCCACAATGAAAAAGTATAGAAATATTTAATAATGGATAATAAAATAGAGAACAAGAATAGTCCCAGAAAATATAAAAATAACATAGTTAAATGGAATCTCACAGATGCAGAAAAAAATTAACTTTTCTCACTGTATTATTTCTAACTGAATTAAAGAGAAACTATCCCTAGTTAACTCATTTAGTATCGCAAGACAAGATGTACTGCTGAGATGCTCACTTCCACATGGCAAGATGAGATACTTCACACTGTGGCTGAACTGTTCAGCTAACAACTGATCTGTGATGACGGACATAGATCTTTTATATCAGGTTCCAAACAAAAACAAGCAACAAACTGCTGCTGCTAGAGTTTTGTCCTTCAGCTAGTTATAGAATGACATCACATCTACTCACCTGACTCTGGCACAATGCACATTCACAACTCTGTCAAGATTCTGTTGCAGCATGTTTAACATAAGCAACTTTTACAAATACATTTTTTATACAAGCAGCTGTAGAAATCAGTGTGACAGTCAAATGATACAAGACTATTTACAAAACTTCAACCAGCCATGTTGGCATTTGCCACATATGCACTGTCCCACTTCTCCTGGTACAGCTGCAATGCCTCACAGTATCACACCTGGATAATGTGATTATTTTGCCCTTCAGGTACTGATGGAGAAGCTTGATGTACAAAATTAGATGCTTACCAGTAGGATATTTTATTTATATGGCAGAGAGTTTTCATTCTTGTGCCAAAACAGGAACTAGGACCTCAACACAGCACCACTGTCCTCTGATAAGTTCATGGTTGACCTATGTTATCATTAAATTGTATCTTTCAGCATAGCACCCTGTAATACCTTAGACCCAGCAAAGGCAAGTTTGCTACCCGTTTGTAAAAATGACCATTGATAAAGCTCCTCTCAAACAAATTAGTGTGAAAGTCTACTAATAAATGTCATTGCTATAATTCTTTGACAGTGCCGAAGTGTTTTTTTGGTGAATCATTTACTCGGTGCATTTTTTTGTCTTTTAATACAACAGATGTTGGATTTATACATCTACAGATGTGTGTGTGTCCAAAAAAATATATATATATATATATAGTCACACATTGTGTGTGTGTAGTATACATTTTGTGTGTGTGTAGTATACATTTTGTGTGTGTATGTGTGCGTGGGTGTATATATATATATATATATATATATATATATATATTTATTTATTTATATGAAATTACACAAACATTCATGCATATATATGTGCAAACTGGCACTTGTTTGTTTGTATTGGTAATCGTTTCAGATATAGAGACACATTAGAGTGTGTCCTGAAACACGGAGACTGAATGGCTGAAAATAATGATTTCCTGAAATATTCCCTTTTCTCTAAGCTATGGCAATCTCTTAGTTGGTATGTATACGTTTGGTAGGTGTAAGGGGGCTTGCCCATGCAAAAAAAATAAATAAAGGAGAGGAACCGTGTTCAAGATTTGGTCTTCTGGACTTTTGTCCGTTTTGTTTTGGCATGTAGGCACTCAGTATTTTGAGTGACATTTCAATAGGGAGACGTTTATATGTATGAACACATGTCTGCATAGTTAGCAACTATATTGCCAGGCTGTTACTAAGGTTTTTAAAAAGTTTAAATAGTGCTTTCTTATCTTATTGGTGCTTTTGGTGTTCCTACCATAGGAAAAGCTAAAATGATTTTAGAACTTCACTTAGGTGAATTGGATTAATTGCACAATGTTCATCATACTGATCACTGTTTTGCAGTTGCCTTGGCTATATGGGTAATATCTTGCCAAGGATATAACAAACAGCCAGCTTCCATTAGGATATCTTCTATTCTCCCAGACTATCAGGCAGCTTGTGCTAAGTAAAAGATGAGGCTTATTCTTCTAGTTACCATAACGTTTTTGCTTGATGTTGACTGAGTTTATCGTTGTTATTCTTCCAGTTACCACAGTATCAACCTTATTACCAGTAAAAGACAAGGCTGGCCCTTAAGAGCTTTACTGCTGCCGAAGAGTATGCTCCAATGAGGCTTTTGAGGATGGATTGTTGGCTTGTGCTTTCCTTTACTTGGTAGATAGGTTCCCTTAATGTCAAAACTGTACTGTACTTTTAAACTTTTGTCAGTTTAAAAGTAATAAGAAGTAACAAAACGTTTTCTTTGGAGAAATTGTTTTATTTTCCTGTTGTGAGGCTGGTGTATGGTTTTAAAATACTTTTTACTGTGTTTTTCTACCTAAAAGTAACTTTTTGTGGACTGGTTGTTTTTCCCAGCAACTGATGCTAGTCTTCCCAGGAGAAAAGCACTATTTTCGTCTTGACCATGGAACAGTCTACTGAGCCCACAGCTGGTCCTGCTTCCAGCCACAAAAAAAGAAAAACATAAGTAAACAGCCTTTGCCACCGTAGCAGGTAGGCGACTCTGCTGTGGTCATTTGTTGTACCTCAGACCACTCATCTTTTACCCTGGTTTCCTCTGGTGTAACACCTACAGCCACTATGGACCAGAGGTTAGCCATATCTTCTGTGGCTTTTTGGGTTCCCTCAGAGAGACTCTTGTCAGTCCTGGGAGAAGGAACTGGAAGTTTTCCCTGTTGTGTCAGAATATTGTGCCCATCCATGGGGAAGCTGCTGTTGCCTTTGCTAACAGTGTGCGTCAAAAAGAAACAGAAAAACCAAGCATGTGTCTACTCCTCCTCAATTTCCTTTAAATAGGAGCAGCTTACTTGGTCTGGTTCAGTATTTATTTCATGCTGTTTGTTGATCCTCCTTTTTAAAGTAGATTCCTTTAAAAGAAAAAGGGATTTATCTCTTCCTGAAGAGATTCAAGATTCTGAATCTGAACAGGAAGCTGCTGGGACAGGTGCATTTTTTTCACAGCTTTCTGATTCACACTCTGAGGAGAGCTTGGTTTCTGATTCTTCCTCTGGATGTTTATCTGTCTCTGAGACTGAGAGAATGTGCCAGTGTATTCATTGGGAGAACACTGACATTTCTCAGTCCCTCAGAAAATACTACGAGTTAAGAACAATTTTCCAGAACCTACACCCATTCCTCCTGTTCTATCTGCTTTAGATGTGTGTTACTGCCTACAGTTTCATGATAGTCAGACAGCTGCCCCTTAAAAAGGCAAATAGGGTTTATAAAGTTCTTCATTCTTTTAAATTTGTGTACATTATTCCCAAACCTGACCCCAGTAGCTATAGCTTTAGTTGATCCCAGTGCTGCTTAGCACCTAGTTAAATCCAATTATACTTTTTCTTTTAAGGATGGGAAAGTAATTGATGGGTAAAGGGAAAAAAGTGTATACTTCTACAACTTTGATTTTCAGAATTTTAAATTGTCAGGCTCACATGTTAAAGTTTGTTCTGACAAATTGTAAAACTATGAGGAATGGTTTACCTTCAATTTCTTCTTGTGAGGAAAATGTGCTTTGCATAACTTAGTTTATTCTGTTGCATAGGTCACTACTCATTGTTTACAGTGTGTGTATGACTCTGCTGATACTTCTTCCAGGGCTATGATCACTGGTAATCAAAACCACACAGCCAGTGTCCACACAAGGCAGTAGATAAAACTGTTTATTCTCTCTAACGTCTTGGCACAATTAACTTCAAGGAGTATAATACATTCACAAACACCTGCCCCTTATATAATGAGCACAAGTAAGCACTTAATTCAGTAAAAAACAATTGAAGTCAAAATTAAAGTAAAATCCGCCAATTGAGCTCCACATTCATTTCCTTAGGAATAATAATATCAAATTTCAGTTTATACAAAGCCTCTTTATATAAAAGTCTGTTTTTAATACTTTTAAGTAAATTTGGTGAAATACTGTTGGGGCTTCCTAAATTCTTTAAAAGATGCTAATGAATGGATGACCAGAAAGCTCAAAATATCTCATAAAGTTGGTAAGAATATAAAAGATTTCTTAGGAGAAAATTTGTTATGCCCCCATCCAACTTCAACATTATGATTAGTTATTAGGGCACAATGGTTTGTGGAAGGTGCAGAGCCTGTAAATATATTACATCTAATTTTGGCAGAATTAATGGACTTCGATTCAAAGTATAGGGTCAATTTAAATGCGACACTGATGGCATTATTTATGCCCTGAAGTTCCCTTGTAATAAATGTTACATTGGAAATCTAAAAGAGCTTTTAAAACAAGGGTCTTGGAGCATATTTGAGATATTGACAATAGAATGGAACAAAGTACAGTGGCAGAACACTTTCACAGATCACATCAGGGGCAGTCCATGGAGTTAAAAGGAACCATTCTGAAAAAATAGACAGCATTTGTGTTGAAGGAAAAAGTATTAAAAACAGACTTTTATATAAAGAAGCCTTCTATATACTGAAATTTGATGATTCCTAAGGGAATGAATGTGGAGCTCAGTTGGCGGGTTTTAATTTAATTGTGGCTTCAATTGTTTTTTAATTGAATTATTAAGTGTTTAATTGTGCTCATTATATAAGGGGCAAATGTTTGTAAATGTATTATCCTTGAAGGCAATTGTGCTGAGATGTTAGAGAGAATAAACAGTTTTATCTACTGCCTTGTGTGGTCACTGGCTGCGTGGTTTTGATTGCTGCTTTTCCTTTGTGTGGTATACATCTATGATCACTGGTACTCTTTTGAGGAGGTTTGCATGGCTGCATTATCAGAACCTCCCAGTTGATGATGAGATTTTAAATTCTTTCTTGGAGAAATTATGTTTGGCCCCTGTGCTACAGAGGTGATCAAGAAGTGTGATAAAAGGAGCAAGCCGGTCCAAAGAATCTCTAAGATTTTTCATCCCTCATTTTCCAGATTTTGCAAGGGATTTTCCATGTCATCATCCATTTTTTAAACAAGAAACATCATTATTAAATTATCAAGTATGATATAGGCAATCATACATTTATATAAATGAAAACATACCATACCAACATAGTTTTAGTTGCAAATATTCTACATCACAAACCATACTGACATAATTTTAATTGCAAACATTATGCATCACTTATCTATCCAGTCGTCAGTCAAACATTACATAGATCATTCTAATCCTGCCTTCTTTTAAACCTCATTCCTCCTCTGCATGTATTGTTCCACAATTCCCATTTTTCTATGTAATTTGCTCCTACCCTTTTCTAAAGATCCCAATTCTATTTGTTTTATGCCTGTTACTATGGTCTCTACTTCTAGTACAGTTGGTTTAGACTTTGATTTCCATTTTGTAGTAATTGTTTTGTTTTTTTTGGCAGCTGCCATAATTAGATTCAGCAAGGCATTTCTGTGTCTAGGCAATTCTGATTCTGTCTCATAGCTCAAAAAAATCATTTCCTTAGTTGCACCAATTTGCTATCCGAGTATCTCTGACAGAGTAGTCTGCAGGGAATCTTTTAAGTTTGTAATCCACACCAGTACCATTGTCAGGCGAAGCAATAAAGCCACGGATCGATTCTTCTGTGAACACTCGTTTATTAAGTAGAATCCAAGCAGTTGCAGAACCACAAGCACACAAACTTCTTAAGCTCTCCATTTTCGTTTGATAAACTTCATCAGATGTGGGTCATCCCTAAATTGTCACTCAGAATACACTGCTTTCCTTAATATCTTTCACAAATAGCAAGAATCACACTGCCCAGGACATCAAGGAACGTTTAAGTTCAGCAAAAGTGTTTCTTAAAATCTGCTGATACCGGCTGTGCTTCGAAATCAAAATCTGCATATAGGTTTATGTGCAGAGTTTGATTTCCAAGCACGGCTGGTATCATCAGATTTTAAGAAACACTTTTGCTGAACTTAAAAGTTCCTTGATGTCTTGGGCAGTGTCAGTCTTGCTATTTGTGAAAGATATTAAGGAAAGCAGTGTATTGAGTGACAGTTTAGGGATGACTCATATCTGATGAAGTTTATCAAATGTAAACGAAGAGCTTAAGAGGTTTGTGTTTGTGTTGGTGCTTGTGGTTCTGCAACTGCTTGGAATCTACTTAATAAACAAGTGTTCACAGAAGAATCTATCCATGGCTTTATTGCTTCGCCTGACAGTGGTACTTTTGTGGATTACTAGTTTTTTGTGCATTGGTACCTGCTTGCTTGTTGTTTGTGGATTTTATTAATCTTTTATGTTTACCAACTCATTAACTCCAAAAACATGTTCTCAATTACCTCTTTCTTCACCATATCACCTCCAACATTTGGTGTCTACCCAAGGAGAAATTGTTTGGTTTCCACTTGGGATATAAAAATACCTATGTAAACACTTCCAAGCAATGATCGTAAATCATCTGGACTTTTTTGCACATTTGAGAGACGTACATATATCCCCCCATTGTTTCTTTGTGAATTACGTATCCAATGTCTTTTCCCATTTCCTTCTAACCTCCTCTGATTAATTCTTATAATTATCATGCACTATTTTATATGCTGTAGTAATTATTCCTTTTTTTAACAGCAGCTTCTATTGTTCTCGATTCTATTAAAAACTCTACCAGTGCTTGTCTTTTGCTTAGGATCCCCCTGTTTCTTTTCTCTTTGCCTATACTCTGATATCAATCTATCCTGTGGTCCAAATAAATTCTTGGCCTTTTCCCGTTCTGTTACTTTTCCTTCTCTAATTATTTGCTCCCAATGCCTTGGTTCTTTTGACAATTTTCTTCAATAAGTTCCAGCCTTGTCTTGCCTATTGTCTGTATCCCTAATGGCAGTCATCCTTATTGGCAGCATTTCCCTTCTCCATTCCCTTGTTGGATTACTACTTAAAATACTTTCTGTTTTATGAGTATAATATTCTGTATGATGATTATTATTCTCCTTAAAGGCCAACATCCAAAATCCTAGCTTCTTGTTTCTTGAGCTCCACCCCCCCCCCTTTTCAACATCATCCCTTTCTACTCTGAATTACAAGTTTCTGCTTGTGCTATGTATAGGAGTCTTACTTTTGTAGCTCCGAAATACCCCTTCAAATTGGGTATTCCAAATCTGGCCTTGTTCTACTGGAAGAATCAGCTTATCCCACTTGACTCTTGCCATCTTCCCCTCCAAGATAAAGTCCTTTAGCTCTTAATTGCTATCCACAACTTCTCCTCTGGTTGATAAAAAAATATGTCTAACCTGTGTATAAGACTAAAGAGACTAAAAACATTTTTACTGCTTGTATCTTACTATCCATATCTATGTAACACAGCTTCATTTTCTCAGTTTTGTATTATCTTTTGTTTTGTCTCTTCCCACATATCCTTAGCTGCCTCACCAAAATCATTTAATCCATACTCATAAATACTTGATTTTATCATGTTCCCATAAATATGGCTATTGTTGAACTTATTCGTGTATGGGTACTTAATTTGCTGCTATTGCCTTTGTTTTAGCTTCATTAATTTTGTATCCTGAAAAGATACAAAACTGCAATGTCTTTTCTGGTTTTGTCAGGTATGAAATAATCTCATCTACAAACAGAGCCAGCTTTTCTTGACTACCATACCAATTATATCCTTGAATTTCTGATTCTCCTATTTTTTTGCAAGTGGTACTAAATATAATGCAAACAACAAAGGGGAAAGATGACACTCCCACCTGGTTCCTCTTCTCAAGCAGAAATTATCAGAGGGCCCCACCCATTTTAATTTTTGCCCCCTATCCCTCATATAGCCTCCTAATCAACCTTATATTTTTTTCAGGAAATGCAAATGCTTTCATTGCCCTGCTCTGTCACATTCTTTCTCTGCATCAGGACCCATCAACAGCAATGGTATTTTCTTATATTCTGCTTCCCTCTGAATCTTCAACATGTTCCATTAATGTTGTCAATTGTTTGCCCTCCCCTCCACAAAACCAGATTGATCCATATCTCTCAGTTGTGGTATTACTTTTGTCATTCTTTTAGCCATTATAGACATGAACACTTTATAATCATGGTTTAGTATTGAAATGGGCCTGATGGATGTTTACCCTCTTTAGGTATTACAGCTACCAATGCTTACTTCAGGATGTCGGTACTTTTCCTTTTAAAATACTAGTAAACAACATCATCCAGATCTTTATCAGTTTTTTTTTTCCTCCTAGCTTGCAGACTTCCACAGGAATGCCATCTTTTCCTGGGGACTTTCTTGTAGATTGCATATATATCCCCTCCTGTCCTGCCTGTTAGTAATTGAGCCTCATCTACCTCTAACCATGGCCTATTTAATTCTTCCATAAACATTTCCATTTGTATCTTTTCTTGATTTCCATATTTCTCTGCTTTATGCAAACTTTTATAGAACTTCCAAAATATTTCTAGTATGTCTGCAGGATCTGTTGTTGCTTTCCTTCTTACAGGCTCCCTAAACTTGGTGACCGCCCATTCTACTTTCTGTTGCCTGAGTAATTGTACTAAAGAATTTTGTGCTCCACTGTTATCAAAAAACAGTTGCTTAACAGCAGTCTTTCTGAACTCGTGCATATTATTGAGGTAATCCCTTATTTTCTGGTTAGCATTCTGCAGTTGATCATCTTCTTGTTCTGTGAGATTCCCCCTATTCTGGAATACTTTCACATTTGTCAGTCCCTCTAAGTAATTCTTGTTAGTACTTAACCATAGCTCCCTTTCTTTTATTTCCACCCTGTTTTTAAACTCAGTCTTAAATTTTGTCCCACTGTCTAGCTATATTATCAGAAGAAATTTCTGTCCTCTCTAATAACTCCTGAATAATCTCCTCTACCTGTTCCTTAAATTCCTCTCTTTTCAATGGATAGGTGAGAAAGCACCAGTGTCTCATTTTTATTTCATTGCCCTATGTTTTTATTTTAGTTGTTATTGGCACATGATCTGAAGTAGTTATGGGGTGCGTATCAAGACCTTCAATGTTCCTGTGAAATGTAAATTCTGTCTAGCCTAGCCCAGTTTTTTTTATCTTGGGGAATATGTAAATTCACTCCAAACTCCTGTTACTGAATTCACATCTTCCATGCCAATTATTTTCATAAATTTCTTCAAAAATCTACACTCCTTTGTTATACTTTCCCTTCTGGGCCTCCCAGACAGAACTTCACTGCTGCAAATCACATTCCAGTCCAAATCTATAAGTAGTATTTCTTGCTGAAAACTGATTATTTCTCCCAGAATTTTCTTAAGCTCCATTATAGCAGTTTTAGGTGGAATATAAATACATGCCAGTGTAATCCTCCTCCCTTGCCAGTAGCTCCTTAGCTCTAAAAACCTGCTATTATCTTTTTATAAAATCATCTTTTGTCACAGGTGTTCTGCTGAATAACCATCTTGAAAACATTTCTTATTAAAGTCACAAGTTCAGTCTCCTGTAAACACCTGTTTGCACTCTACATTTTTAATATAATTAGCTACTTTTTCTTTTTTATATTTATCTGTAAGACCGTTGACATTTAAATACATTACAGAAAGCATCATTGCATTAAAAAGTTTAGTCCCACCTTTTATGTAGAATAACTTTTGTTAAATGTCTAGTTCCAGCTTTTGTGTTACATGCATACACTGTTTGATATGTTGAATTCTTATACAGTTGTTTCTTGTGGCATCCATTTGAGCCTGTGTTGCATCTTAAAGTTTTTATTTTATTGAAAGTCCTTAACCAAAAAGAAAAAAAACCCAGTGCCCCTAAAACCTTAATGATACTAACACACACAACTATGTACATCTCCAAATATGGAAGTTTTACCCTCTTAATAGGAACAAAAGTCCCAATCTGACAGCCACAATCATAGACTTGAGGTAACCTAAAAGAAAGGTTAAACATTCTAAGACGCATGTCCCCCACAACTCCAATAAATTCTGAAAAAGTTCAGTATTTTCTGATTTTCTTGTACTGTCATATTTCACACACATAATTATTGTACTGTAATCCCACGTTTAGTTACTGGTTTTATTACTGTTAATCTCCATCTCCCAAATCCTGTCTCTGCTTAATTTCCAACGTACTCTTAATTCTTAGTCAACTTTCGTGCTCCCTTCCTTCACTCCAACATCTTCCATTGAAACATTGGAAAACGTTTCACAGGTACAGTCTCTCTGTGGTCTTTATTACCAGAAGAACAAGAAGCAGAATCTGTTTGTTTCACAGTACACTTTTGGTTGGACAAACTTTTGTATTTCTTCTTTAGCATGTACTTCATCAAAAATGATTTTGTCCCTTTAGGGAAGAGTACTTTGAAGACAGTTGTTAGGTACAGCAGTTTAAGTCTCACACCTGCATCTCGACATTCCTTAAATAATGGAATAAATTTACTTCTCTTCTGCCTGGTGTACAATGAGTAACCATTCTCCACAAACACTCTGCTGTCTTCCACTTTTGGTACTTTGTCCTTCTGCTATAGATTTGTCAAAATCAACTCTTCCTGCTGGTAGGATGGTATCTTTGTTATTAAATGTCTAGGTTGTTTTCTCATAACCAGGTTTAGAGGATACACACAGTGTGCCCTTTCAGCTACCAACTCCTGCTGTGAAATACCAGTCAAGTTGCTTATTTCTGCTTTCATAAAATTAATGCAGTCTGTTCCTTCCAGCTTTTGTGGCTTAGCTAAAAACCTCAGATTTTTCCCTCTGTCCTCTAATTCTATTATTTTTTGAAACATCTCTTCCTGAGCAGTCTCATATTCAGTCAACATTTTCTTCATTTCAGCATTTGATGTTTGCACCTTTATCACATCATCTGTATATTATTTAAAGTAGCTTCCATTTTTCCAAACTTTTGTTCTTTGTGTTGATGTACTCCATCAGTGTTTCATTTATTTTAACCAGGTCTGTGTACAATTGTCTTAAATCTTCCTGTTTGTTACTGGAATTTATGTCTGGAGGTTGCATTGCTTTTTGCTGAACAGCTGCAGAACTTTTCTCAGTCAGTGTTTCTTCACTTTTTGTAGCTGATTTTATCCAGGTCCTCTGTATTTCTTTTTTCCTGGCATCCAGGCAGTACACTTACTAGTCTGTTACTGAAATTTACCCATAAACACAAGTCTACTTGCCTTCTCTGCTGAGTTTCTGTTTTCACACTGGGAGAGTTAAAATTAAGCTGTTACTCAATGTGCAGCCATATTTGAAGTCCCAGGTGCTGAACATTGTTGGCAGGGGTTTCAAATGTAAGCTGACCGATCTTTGCCCCATTCAGGAGGGTTCCCCATCATCTTCCACACCAGACTTTATTCCATCCTATTCTACTGAAAATGGTGGACTTGGTGGTGGGGGGGGGTTATAGAACTGGTGGTCTATTTGGAAAGAATGAGTAGTTTCCTTTCTAGTATTTTCTTGGTTCCCCAAAAACAGCAATCATATAGACTGGTATGGGACCTTTCGTTTTTGAATGCATTTGTCAAGGTCCCCATGTTCAAGATACTCACCCTGTAAACAGCGCTTCCTTTGTTTCTGGACCAGTACTTCACAGTTACGCTGGTCTTCATGGATGCCTTTCTTCATATCCCCAGGGTCATCATTTCAGAGGATACCCGAGATGTGTTAAGTCTGGTTCTGTATCATCCTTTGAGCTGTCCACTGAAACGCACATGTTTTCCCAATGCCTTGCTTTGGTAGTGGCCCACTCATGGACTCTAGGCCATTCACTTTTTTCCATACTTGGACAATTTGCTGATCTGAGCTGAGTCTCCTTTGAATCTGATTGTGTATTTGTTGTGTGAAATTGCTGGAGATGGTTTCATCCTGACTCTCCCATGCCCTTCCTTTTGGACATGTAGTCAAATTCCTGAATCAAATTAATCCAGTCTTCATTGTGTTAAAGTATGCCTTGCAAGTCTGATATCACCAAACCACCATTTTCATTTGTCACACTCTCTTTTGTTGTTTCCAAAGAAACTCCTTAATTTCATTTTGAATATTCTCCCATATCGGCTGTCTTGGTTAATACATGCATTCCTGACCTGCACGAGGAACCAGTGGAACTGAGCATATCTTAATTACTTTTATCTTATTGTTGATGTCCATAAATAACAGTTTCCATAGTCTTATCTTAATTGTAATCTTTTGAGTAATTTCCTCTTTAGCTTCTTGTTCGACATTCCATTTCAACCAAAGTCCAAGTATCTCATCTTGTCATTACTCCAAAAAACAGGGAAGTTCTGTATCAAGTCATATTTTGGGGCTTAATTGCTATTCTAAAATAAAAGTAAAAATTTCCATGGGAACCTAAAGTTAGCCATACGTTCCTTACTGATTAGTATCCTAGTAAGTACCTGTTGAACTATATATTTTCTTTTTGCTTCATTTACTTTATATTCTGTGAAATTAGTAAAACATTACAGTTTATCAAATATTTGTATATCAGGTCGTGGATTGATGACGTATATTATGTAGTTCTTAACAAGCACTACTGTTTCATTAGCATTTCTTTGTATCGATTATATTTCATTGTCCTATGTCTCTGCTCTAAATACAAAGCAAATAGTGATGCTGAAAGCAGACACCCTTACCTACCTCTTCTCGTAAAAAAAAAAAAAAAAAAAAAAAACGCTTCAGGAAGTGCGTACCTTCACACTTTATCCAGCTCCTTTGTAGATGTGAAATATTAATGTTGTCCATATCCGAGCATACCCAAATGTCTCAAACAATCTCTTCATACGTTTCCAACTCTCTTTCTCTCTCTCCCTCTGTCAAATGCTTTTTTGGCATCCAAACCTGTTGACATTACTATATTATTGTCCAGTACATCGTTTTGAATCATAAGGATTTTCAGTATTGTTAAATATTTGCCTACCTTCTATAAATACCCAAATTAATCCACATTATTATTCTCAACAAAATCTTTTACATTTCCTTTGCCATTATCATCATAAACACTTGGTCGTCATGATTTAGAATTCAAATTGGTTCTGTATCACACTACATCAAGAGGATCCTTCCCTTCCTTTGGGATAATGACCACCACTGCGTCTTTCCAAGTTAGGTGCACATCCCCACTCAGAAAATACTATTAAGAGAAGTATAGCCTGCCTTTTATTATCTCCTATTCATTCTTTTTCCACCTTTCTATCATAATTCCTTAAGTTATATAAGGTTTTCATGTAATTCTGGTTTCTCATTGCTTATTTAATCTTTTCCCTTTATTTCTAATGTTAGTAACTCACTTTCTGCTTCTCTTAACTGAGAGTTGTAATTATCTCATATGCATTGCCACTTCTTGTGCATTAGTATGTACCACTTTATCTTGTCTATATAGTGTATCGTAATAGTTTATCATTATATTCATTATTTTTCCTTGATCTACTTCTACCCTACCATTCTCATAGTTTATTATTTTAGTTGTCATCCTTTCAAACTTTTTGGCCAGCAATTTGGATGTTCTAAGGTTATTTGCAAATAAACACTCATTATAAAACCATTGCTGTATGTTAATTTGTATTTTCTAAGTACTCTTATGTGGATATTTTGGCTTCAGTCAGTTGGTCTTCAGCCTGTTATGTCCTACTTTTTTTTGGTCTTTAATTTACTTACATTTTAAAATCCCTTTAGGCACCTATTATGACTATTAATCCATATTTTGTTTACTTTCATTGTGACCACATTTCTCATCTTCATTTTACAGTTATCCTAGTCCTCTGCTAGTTCTTTTCTACTTAGATTCAGACCTAATGGCATTTCACTTAGTTTGATCTACCCAATCATTAAATGGCTTCCTCTTCAGAAGAATTACTGAAAAATGCTTTGTTACAACAGTCTTATATTGCTTACAAAATGTAATCTGTATAGGAGCATTATCTAAATAGTATTACTGGATTTATTTTAGTAGTCTGCATCATGTTGTATTCTTTTCATATGCAACATCTGTCTATTCTTATCCTAGAACCATGGGCCAGAATTGTGAACACCTACATGAAGTGTACACCATTTTGAGTGACTAGACAATGTAAGGAAAACTCCCACTTTCTTCTTCCTAATTTTAGTTTTCCTGCTGATTTTCTTTGAACTTTAAGTATCAAGGGGGATTCTTAAAGGTTTACATAAACTGTAGTCTATGCCTACACTTAGTGTAATCTTTCTTAGTGAATAAACAGCGCAAAAATGTGGTAGGGATGTTCTTGAATACAGAACATGTACACTTGGTGTACACTTAGTGTAGGAGTTCATGAATCTGGCCTTGTATTTCCTTGAAAAATGAGTAAATTCCAGTTCATTTTGCCTTATTTTCATTACATTGATACATGCATATGTTTTCTTACTATCTGCCGCTAACTGATATTCTTTGATGCATTGGTCCTCCAGAGATGTCTTCTTTATTTCTTAGTGTTCAAATCTACTGCCACTACCATAGATCATTGATGAAATACTAATCTGTTGTATCTTGTCTCTGTGATTCGATGGGGTATATACAGCAAGCAGTATAATTCTTATACCCTGCCAGCAGCTTCCCACCAGTATAAACATTTATTGCCCATTCTTCATTTGTTCCTCTTTCTTTATTATGTTGCCCTTTTTAATGAATGTTAAAACTCCTTTCTTTCACTGCCCTTTTCCAACTAAGAAACCGTCTTTGTAGAAAATGCACTCAGGAAGTAAAAATAAAAATCCAGTAGTTTATTAGTATTAAGCGCTTTCATCTCCTGTAAGAGGCTTCATCAGAATACAACTTCCTACTAAAAATGAACCATTTAAATACTTTCAATTAATGACATAATTGAACCTCGTTAATTCCAAAAAGTTTTATACATAACATTAAAGAAACCATGTCATAAATATGTTGAATAAATTCAAAAACCCTACTAAAATTCACATATAAACATATAGTATCTACTTACTTATAGTAATCTAAAACCCAAATTCACATACATAAATATATCATGTTTAAAATGTTATTTATGTGTGTGTGTGTATATATATATATTTGTGAGTTTCGGCTTTTTCCGATTAGGGGTCGCCACAGCAGAGTCTGCTAATGATTGGCAGTAGAGTTGTACGTGCTGGCTTGCCGGGCCTAACGCACAACCTTCAATGAAGGAACGCCCGTTCACGCATGTCACCACACATAAGACGCTCTAACTGAGAATATATAATTACTAAAATCTATTAGCCCTTTCCAACAACATGGGAGCAATATAAACAGTCTCATTCAGACTGGTTGGGAACATTGCAGCTAACTTTAGCTGCCACTGAGTTTCTCTTTTCTTTAATAAGTTCTTCCAATCTCCACCCCTAGGATTCATTTTGACATTGTCCAATATTCCAAACACAAATTTCACAAACCCTGTACAAGTGAGGGAAAGCTTGTACAAAGCACTGGATAATTTATGATTTTTTATATCATTTTTCTGTTCATACACTTTTTAACATACGATGTAATGGGATCCTATCTCGCCTACATTCATGACAGATGGGTTCGGAGCCGATCCATCGGCTCCGACTCTGCAACTAATACACTAGCACGAAGTCTCTCATTGGCTGGGCTACTCCCTATCCCAGGATGCACTACACCTGCTTCCCCAGATCTCGTTTGCCGCTTTACAAGCTGGACGTGGTCTCGACTTGGCTGGAGCTAAGTGGTTCTTTTTACCTTTATTGGTCTTTGACCTTTGGGTTTTTTGTCATATATTAACCAAACAGCTGTTTTAACAGCTATTCTTTATACTACTTGTTACATTTGAGTGCTTGAGTGTCTTCTGGTACTTTATTTTTTCAGTCGGGCAAGGCCCGTTTAAGTTAGAGGGCCTTTGCCCTACCCTTGTGTGCTATTTAACTTTAATTTCTTTTTGTGGTTAATTGTTTTTCGGGCCAAGCCCGTTTAAATTAGAGGGCTTTGGGCCGTTGGACTTGTTTTGTCTGTTTGTTTGTGAGGTAAACTTTCCTAAGTGCTCGCGCCAGTGTGTCTCGCGCTTTTCAGTTGGCGCAATTTTGTTATAGTGCTTACTTATTGTGGTAAAGTCATACTTGTTGTAGGGCCTGTACTATGTCTAAGGAACAAAAGTCAGGTTTTAAAAAATGCACTCGGTGCAGTTATAAAATGTCCATAACAGACAGCCATTCAATCTGTGTTTATTGTTTGGGGCCGAAACATCTCCAAGAGACTTGTAGCGTATGTCATGCTTTTTCTGCTAGAGTTCTTCAAGAACGCAAGAACAAGTTGATATTGAAAGGGCTTATCAAACCTTATTTTGAGGAAGCCTTAAATCCTCCTGTTGCTTCCAAAAAGAAAAGATCGTCGGCACCGACAAGTCCATCGGAGCCGACTTCTAAAAAGACAAAATTGACCTCTTCTTCCTCGGCTCCACTGACTTCGGGGCCGAGGGTCGAAGGGTCTGCCTCGATACCTCCTACTTTGGCTCCATTGCCTTCGGAGCCGCAAGTTGGAGTATCGAGAGGTGAATCAGCTCCATCGGTTCCAATGGCTTCGGAGCCGGTGGAAGTGTGCAGCTCAGACTCTTCCCCCTCGGCTCCGAAGAAGGCTCCTTCGGTGCCGATGGTGGTCCATGCTGTGGTGGAGTCGGCGCCGATAGTTTTGGAGCCGGTCCCCTTCTCTCTCGGAGCCGAGAAGAAAGTCTTCTCGAGTGTCTACCTCCTCTAAATCCTCGAGACTGTCAGATTCGGACCTGGATAGGGTTTTACAGAGGCTATTCCAGTCTCCAGTGTTTACTAAAATGGTCTCGGCTCCAGCACAGTTTGCTTCGGAGCCGATCCCCCCTCCAACACATTTGATTCCTCCTCCAACCTCTTCGGAGCCGTTGGAGCCGGTGGTGGTGGAGCAATGTGGAGCCATACGGTCGGAGCAGAGACCCCTTACAGGCCTCTCGACTCGACTGTGCTTCCTACCCTGTTCTCCGGTTCAGGGTTTGGTACTGCGACCTCTTCAGCCGGGCCCGAGGGAATACTTTGGGATTGGGTGCTTCGTGCCTAGTCTTCCTCTCGGAGCATCGGCTGCTGGAATTCCCAGTGCCATCGTGGCCTCTAGACCAGTGACCTCTTTGGATTCTGGAGGTCCGGCCTTTGAGGCCATGAGGAGCGCGCTGGCCATGCCTTTGCCGGTTCAACAAGATTCTACCTCACTGTCCCTAGATTTGGAGACTGGTGCCTCTGTTGTGTTGCAGCCCCCCGGCAGCGGGGCCCCAGGGCCTGAGGATACCCCCATCGGGTGTTCCCTTCTTCCAGGTGGTCCGTCCGAAACTGCTTCGGACGAACCCCCACGGAAGAAATTGTGTAAGAGGAAACACGTAGACTCCCAAGATGAGTCTATTACATCGGGTACTGACCTCGATGACGCAGAAGGGTCCCCCAAATCATCTTCGGATGATATCTCCTTCTCGGATATCTTGGAGATTCTGAGACAGAGGTGACTGGCAAGCCAAAACCCCTTCAGCTGAGGAGTCAGTCTTCCTCAAGGCCTTTGGGGCCCAGCCTTCCGCCTCCTGGGTGTCTCCGCGCTTCGATGAACTCCTTGATTTGGTTTCTCGAAGGGTGTGGGAACACCCTGATTCTGTGGAACTGGTGCCTGCGAGGCCTAATAAATTTTTGTCAGCCCCAGAAGGAGTTTCTCACAAAGGGTGTGCCTGTAGATGCTTTGGTGGTGGCTTCTGCCACACAGCAGGACGTGGCAGAGGCTTCGACGTCTATTCATCCTCCTAATAAGGATTCTAGGAGTATGGATAGGTACGGGAAGCGTACCCTGTCCTCAGCGGCCTTTACCTTACGGTCGCTGAACTACTTGTGTCATTTTACGAGGCTCCAAAGGGATCTTCTCAAAGAGCTAAATGACTCTGTTGTTGGTAATCTACCTGAGGCGCTGGCCCCGACTGTTGGCGCACAGATGACTACCCTCTTTTCTATTGTTAACTCGTCCATGAGGCTCATCTCATATGCGGCCGAAGGGGCGAGTAGAGCAGCGGGAACAGGCGTTGCCATCAGGAGACAAGCCTGGTTACGCTTGTGTTCGTTCACGGAGGCTTTCAAGTCTTCCTTCGCCGACGCCCCCTTTGATGGGTCATCTTTGTTTGGACCCAAGGTGAAGGACACACTAACTAGGTGCGAGCAGGAGGGCAAGACTTTGACTGCCGTTGGGGCCCGATTTTCCGCTCCTTCTAGGCCTTACCCCAAGGCTGGGAGAGGAGGGAAAATGTGGTTTAAAAAATCTCAGAAGTCTTTCCCTACTCCACCCAGTGATTCCCCCTCCAGAGGCAGAGGGGGGATTTTGGAAGACGCCGCCCCAGAGGTGGCAGAGGCCCCGGGAACTCTGGAGACCGCGATTCCTTTCATGGTTCTTCAGACAACCAGCGAGCCTGAGTTGTTGCCCGACTGTGCAACTCCAGAGCCAGTCGGGTCGCTTTGGGCGCACCCACAAGCTTGGGAATCCATAACAAGCGATCAGTGGGTGCTTCGCATTATTACCGGAGGATATATCATCCCCTTCAACAAACCCCTTTCTTTAAGGGAAATCCCGGACTTACCACCCAGTCAGCGGGATCAAGCAGCATTAGAGGTTTCAAAGCTGCTAGAAAAAGAGCCATCCAGCCTGTCCCCATCGACCAGATCGGATCAGGAACTTACTCAAAATTATTTTGGTACCAAAAGACAGGGGACTTCAGGCCCATTTTGGACCTCAGTTCATTGAATCGCTTCGTGAAGAAGTCCAAATTCAATGATCACTCTTCAATCTATTCTTCCTTTGCTGGAAAAAGATGCATGGATGTGCTCCATAGATCTCCAGGACGCTTACTATCACATTCCCATAGCTCAAGAGTCCAGGAGACATTTACGCTTCCTCGGAGTCAGTCATTTTCAATTCGAGCACTGCCCTTTGGTCTCACCACAGCCCCCAGGGTGTTCACCAAGTGTCTGGCAGTGGTAACTGCTCACCTGAGAAGTCTGGGATTCCAGGTGTTTCCTTATCTAGACGACTGGCTCCTTACTGCCACCTCCGAGCATCTACTACTCCAAGTGCTCAGAGCCACGTTCACCTTGGGCCGTTTCTTGGGGATCACGTTCAATTTGCAAAAATCTGTACTACAGCCATCTCAGCGTATTACTTTCATAGGCGCAGACTTAGACACAAAAAGAATGCGCGCCTTTTTACCGGCAGCAAGAATTCAGGTGTTACAAGATCAAGTCAAATCCTGTCTCCCTCTACAAAGAGCCCCGGCCCATCGGATCCTACAACTGTTGGGCTCGATGGCGTCGACCATACTTTTGGTTCCCTTGGCCAGACTTCATATGCGAATTTTACAATGGCTACTGTCGGTTCAATGGTCTTATCAGGAACTTCCCTTGAACCACTTAATCATAATCACGGAAAGTTGCCGTCGAGATCTGCATTGGTGGCTTCTCCAATCAAATCTCGACCAGGGGCGACCCTTTATACCACAACGTCCCGTTGCCACTGTGACTACGGACGCCTCCCAGGTAGGGTGGGGGGGGTCATTACCTGGACAGGTCGGTCCAAGGCACATGGCAGATCCAGGAAACGCATTTGCATATCAATGTCCTGGAGATGAGAGCGGTACTACTGGTACTCCAAGCTCTCCATCACGCTCTCCCACAGGGCCCGATTGCTATCCTATCCGACAACATGTCGGTGGTATGGTACATAAACAAGCAAGGTGGAACCAGGTCTTACCCACTATGCAGAGAAGCCATGAGACTTTGGCACTGGGTGGTAGCTACCAACCGCTTTCTAATGGCAACGCACATACCGGGGAAGTCCAATGTGATTGCGGACAGATTAAGCAGGACCATTCTTTTACCCCACGAATGGTCCCTCAACCAGGGTATAGCTGCGAAAATCTTCGACAGATGGGGTCATCCTTGCTGCGACCTGTTTGCCAGCCCTCACAATGCGAAATGCAGAGAGTTCTTCACACTGTTCCCTTCTCAGGGACAGACTCCCAGGGACGCTCTGACTCACATTTGGCCCCCCGGTCTTCTCTACGCCTTCCCTCCGTTCCCCCTCTTACCGAGGGTGATACAGAAGGCCATTTACATGGAGAGCGAGATGATTTTGATTGCCCCGCACTGGCCTCGTCACGTTTGGTTTCCTTTCCTACGGAGGCATGCGATAGAAGGTCCATGGTTTCTGGATCCGGTGCCAGACCTGTTGACTCATCAGTCAGGACGGCTTCATCCGTCTCTCAGGTCCCTGAAGTTGGCAGCATGGTTACTCCACTTCCATCCTTAGTCCGAGACAATGCTCTTTCCCCGGACGTGGTCCACATACTGTCTTCTTCTCATAAACCTTCCACCATCAAACTTTATTCCAGTAAATGGAAAAGGTTTGCTTTCTGGGCTCAAGAACAGGGTATAGATCCTCTCACTGCACCAGTTTCGGAGGTTCTGAATTTTCTGGCCTCTCTTTTTCAGTCGGGCTCTTCAGTTTCTACCATTAAGGTTCAGCTAGCGGCCATTTCTAATTGTCATGCTTCATTTGAACCTTCATTGATGTCTCACAAACTTTGTAAGGTTTTCCTTAAAGGGGCTTGGCTCCTGAGGCCTCCTTTATCTCATCCTGTCCCCCCGTGGGATTTGAATATGGTTCTTGCTGCCCTAACTGCCCGTCCTTTCGAACCAGCTGCTACCTGTGATTTAAAATTTCTGTCTTGGAAAACGGCCTTTTTAGTAGCCATAACGTCTGCCAGGCGAGTTTCAGAACTTCAAGCTCTTTGTTCTGATCCTCCCTATTTGATTTTTCACAAGCATAGAGTTTCATTGAAATTAAACCCTGCATTTATACCAAAAGTGGCCTCCTCTTTCTGTATGCAACAAACTATAGAACTCCCTGTCTTTTTCCCAGAATTCTCTAATAACGCAGAATATACTTTGCATCAATTGGACGTTCATAGACAACTGCGTTTTTATTTGAAGAGAACCGCTCAAACGCGGAAATCTAATCAATTGTTTGTTTCCTTTGCAGCGAACAAATTGGGTCAACCAGTAACAAAAACCTCCATATCTAAATGGATTAAAGATTGTATCATTTTTATTTATTCACAAGCTAACAAAGACCTCCCCTTTCCAGTCAAGGCTCATTCTACCAGGGCAATGGCTACTTCCGTAGCTTTTCACTCCAAGTTATCAATAGATGATATTTGTGCCGCAGCAACCTGGACTTCTCCGCACACCTTCATTTCTCATTACAAATTGGATGTGGTTTCTCGAGGCAGAGCTTCCTTTGGTTCCACAGTTCTCAGGAGTGTTTTCCAATGAGCCACCCGGGATGTAGGTGCTAGGGACGCTGTCCCATCTGTCATGAATGTAGAGATAGGATCCCATTACATCTTTTAGTTATGTACTTACCATAACTTCGGATGTATGGGATCCATCTCGCCTACATTCATAAGTACCCACCCTCCTTCCCCCTTCCTTTTGGATTTAGAGGAGCTGTAGTCCCTCTTTTCTTGGCGTTCTTTCTTGAAGAACTTTAGTTGGTTATTGTGACTACAAGTTTTTCTGTGTTTGCATGGATGTATGAAAGCGAACAAACAAGATCTGGGGAAGCAGGTGTAGTGCATCCTGGGATAGGGAGTAGCCCAGCCAATGAGAGACTTCGTGCTAGTGTATTAGTTGCCGAGTCGGAGCCGATGGATTGGCTCCGAACCCATCTGTCATGAATGTAGGCGAGATGGATCCCATACATCCGAAGTTATGGTAAGTACATAACTAAAAGTTCTGTTTTTCCCACATAATAGTGAGTACAATGACACACATACTGCCAAATAAACTAATCCAGTGGTATTGCAATTTACCTTCTTGAATGTAATTTTACCTTTCAAGTTATTGTTCAAAACCAAATTAACCTGCTTGTTGATGTATGGGCATTGTGCACACATCCCATATGGTCTAGTGCCTAAACCCACCACCTTAGTCCTATCTATTTTGATTTCAAAAAGTTTTTTTCAGGTTTAGACCCATCCTGTTAATAAACATTGCAGCTGAAGTAGGCACTTCATTTGTCAGCAACCTTTGGGATACGGATCCGATCTCGGATCCGAGCCGGCAACTTCTACCACAGCATAGATCCGAGCTCCTAGCTCCTCCCTTTACCCATAATCCCCTGCCAACCCTGACTGACCCCAGATCTAGTTTGCCGCGCTTCAAGCTACAAGCTAAGTTCCTGAGTTCCTGGTGGATCGAAACTTGTGAGAAAAAATTTGCTAATTTTCTTCCTTTTTTTCTGTTGCTTGAGTGAGATTGAGTGGTTAGGTACCGTATAGCCCTTTTAGCTAACTAATTTTTATTTTTTTTGTGATCCTTTCCTTTTGTGATCCTTTTCTCCTCCCTTCCTCGCTGGTCGTAGTGTGTGTGTGTGTGTGTGTGTGTGTGTGTGTGTGTGTGTGTGTGTGTGTGTGTGTGTGTGCTGTGTTTAGGGGCCTAGTGAGTGTGTTTTCCTTTTTAAAATGTCTGAGGCCCCATAAGCTTTCACCGGCGAATGGCCACACTCGGTGCGTTAGGTGCCTTGGGGTTGAACACCTTTCCTCTGGATGCGCGATTTGCGTGGCGTTCAACCCCAGGGCACTTAAGGACCGGAGGTCGAAGCTGATTCTGGCGGGCCTTTTGCCCCCAGGTCAGGCTCCGGCCTCCGGTACTTCTGTGGCCTCTATCCAGCCTTCGGTGGCGGCCACTCCTGCCCCCCTCCCTCCGGTCGGGACTCAACCTCCTGCTTCAGCTCCGGAGGAGAGGGAGGCCAAAAAAGACAAGCCGAGAGAGAAGCACCATAAGCAGCGGGCCGAGGACTCCTCGGCCCCGCCCGCCAAACAGGCTTCTCCTTCCAGGGCTTCTGGATCGCTTCCTCCTTGGATCTGATCCCCTTACTTCTCTCCGGGACCTGAGGAGGGGGTGACCCAGTCCTTGTCGAGGTCATCAAGGCGGCACTCCAGGCCTGCCTCGGTGGCCTCTTCGAGGTCCACTTATAGCATGTCGGATGCAGACATGGACCGGATGATGAGGAGGTTCATCCAGGCCCAGCTGCAGATGGGAGTGCTCTTGCCTCCCCCCCTCTGGGGAGGAGCTCGACCCCATTCTTTGCTCCAATCGCTCCTTCTCCGACCCATTTTCCGAGTTCGGAGCCGAGCCGTGTTGGATCCGGGGGTGGGTCGGAGCCGACAGTGCTGGGCACTTCGGCTCCGACTGTTCCCTCGAGTTTGTCGGATCCGACCTCTCGGAGCTGCTGGCCGAGCTTCGGATCCGAGGGATTTGTTGTGCGTTCGGCTCCGTCCCTGTCAGAGCACGCGGGTCCTTCGGATCCGATGGTCTCAGCCCCGGGTCCGGTCCCCGCTTCAGATCCAGGTGGGAGTAGACTCTCAGATCCTATCGAGGGCGTCTCCCCCTCGGCTTTCACTGTGGTGGAGAGGGCACTGTTGAGTGCATCCGGACCTCCGGTACTGGCTTCGGCTCCCCCTTGCACTCCCTCTCAGCTGGTCCAGGCTCCCATCACCCGGCCTTTGGGGCAGCCTGCTTCACCGTCTCGGGATGTTCCTTCGGAACATGACATACATTGCTGGTGAGACTTCATCGGACAGCCCCCCTGAGGAGGTTCCTCACAAATCTAAGTGTAAGAGGAGGCACGTGGACCCCCCCCCCCCGAGTCCCTTACAGAAGATACGGACTTAGATGAAGGGGAAGGCCCCCCAAGGTCGCCCCCTGAGGATGTCTCCTTTGGAGACATCAAGGAAATGCTTAGGATCGGGGGGGGGGGGGTTGGTCTGCCCCCAAGTCTTCCTCCGATGAGTCCGTATTCCTAGAGGCGTTAGAAGCAGGGACATCTACCTCTTGGGTGTTCCCCCCCCCAACCCCCTGGTGGACCTTATTGCCACCAGGGCTTGGAGGGAGCCGGACACTGTAGAGCCAGTCCCCAAGCGTCCGGACAGGATCTTGAGTGCCCCCAAAGAGAGAACCCATTGGAGCAGAGGTCCCCCTGTGGATGCCATGTTGGTGGCGGCGGCCACAAAGAGAGAGTTGGCTCAGGAGAGCCCCACGGTCCATCCACCGAGCAAGGAGTCTCGTGCGACGGACTGCCTTGGGAAGCGGGCCTTCAGTTCAGCAACCTTCTCAATGAGGGCGCTGAACTATATGGCACACGTCATCCGGATGCAGCGGGATCTGATCAAAGAATACGCTGCCTCCCTCCCAGAGTCCATGTCGGAAGGGGACTAACAACTGTACTCCTCCCGAATGTCCACTCTACGGTCCATTTCTAACACCTCTATGCGGCTTTTGTCTCACGCCACTGAGGGAGCCTCTAGAGCTGGTGGAGTCGGCCTGGTCATGAGGTGACAAGCCTGGCTCTGACATTGTGACTTCTCGGAACCCTTTAAAGCGTCATTCGCGAATGCCCCCTTTGATGGTTCTACTCTGTTTGGCAAAACCGTTCGCGACACCTTAGTCCAGAGCGAGAAAGACGGGAAGATGTTGTCTGCCGTCGGAGTCCGCTTTTCTGCTCCCCAGAGGTCCTTTTCCAAGAACCAAAAGGGTCAGAAGAAGATGTGGTTCCGGAAATCACATCAGTCCCAGTCTGCTCCGGATAACCAGTCCTCTCGTGGCAGAGGAGGACAGGGAGAACGCCGCCCTACAGGCAGAGAGGGTCCCAGGAATTTTGGGTCCAGAGAACCCTTCTCTGAGAGGCCCACGCAGAACCCCTGAGGGGTTGCCCGGCTGCTCCACTCTGGAGGCAGTCGGGGGCGTTTTTCGAGGCACCTAGCAATGTGGGAGTCCATAACAACAGATCGCTGGGTGCTTCGCATCATATCCATAGGTTACCAAATTCCCTTTATTGTAACCCCCAAAACCAGAAGCCTCCTCGACGTACCACCTAGTCAGAGGGAGGCGGCTGCTACAGAAATTCAGCAGCTTTTACAAAAAAGAGCCATCCAACCCGTCCCCCCAGATCGGCTCGGATCAGGGTTTTACTCCAGGTTCTTTCTGGTGCCTAAAAAGACGGGGGACTTGAGGCCCACCCTCGACCTCTCTCTCTTGAAACCTGGCAGTACCCAAAGAAAAGTTCCAGATGGTCATACTGCAATCTATTCTCCCCCTGTTATGGGTGAACGATTGGATGTGCTCGATAGACCTCAAGGATGCGTACTATCACATTCTAGTGGACAGATGCTCCAGGAGGTTTCTCCGCTTCCGGCTGGGAGCCAGTCATTTTCAGTTCAGGGCCCTCCCCTTCAGTCTCACCTCAGCCCCCAGGGTGTTCACCAAAGTCTTAGCGGCAATAGTGGCCCACCTGAGACTCCAGGGAATTCAGGTCTTTCCGTAACTGGATGACTGGCTCCTTACCGCCCCTGCAAGGCATCTGCTCTGTTCGTGCAGGGATTACTTCCTCAATCTTGCTCCACGTCTAGGATTGACAGTCAACATGGCCAAGTCCTTTCTGGCTCCTACACAGGTAATAGATTTCATAGGGGCGAGACTGGATTCCAAAGTAATGCTTGCTTTTCTGACTCCAGATTGGCTTCAGAACCTGAGGTTGCATGTACAGGCCATCTTACAACTTCAAGCTCCACCAGCGGAATTGGTCCTGAGGGCTCTAGGGTTCATGGCGGCAGCAATTCCTCTGCTGCCTTTGGCCCGTCTGAATGAGGGCCCTGCAGTGGACCCTTCAGGTGCAATGGTCCCTGTCTCGCAACCCTCTGTACCATCCCATTCCCCTAAACAGGACTTGCAGAAGGTCGCTCGTGTGGTGGCTCCAGTCCCCGAGCCTCCACACGGGACATCCATTCTCGATGCCTCCTCCTATCGCCACAGTGACCACGGACGCTTCTCGCCTGGGGTGGGGGGGCATTATTCAGGCAGAACGGTCCAAGGCACGTGGAAAGACAGAGACCTCCTTGCATATAAATGTCCTAGAGATGAGGGCTGTGCTTTTGATGTTGCAGGCACTTCACGACCTTCTTCCGATTGGGACGATTGCGGTACATACGGACAACATGTCAGTGGTCTGGTACATCAACAAACAGGGGGGAACCAGGTCTTATCCTCTCTGTCGCGAGGCCATGAGAGTGTGGGAATGGGCGATATCCACCAACCGCTTTCTCATTGCAACGCACATTCCGGGACGGTCCAACATCCTAGCAGACAGGCTCAGTCGTACAATCCTGACTCCATACGAATGGTATGGTCTCTCAATTCTCTAGTAGCGGAGCGAATATTTGCCCAGTGGGGGCAACCCTGTTGCGATCTGTTTGCCTCTCCCTCAAATACCAAATGCAACAGTTACTTTGCCCTAATCACCCCTCTGGGGGAGTCCCCGAGAGACTCTAGTACATGCTTGGCCTCCCAGTCTTCTTTACGCTTACCCTCCACTGCCCCTGATGCTGAAACTTTTACAGAAAGCCAGTCGGTTGGGGAGCAAGATGATCATCATTGCCCCATTCTGGCCTCGTCAGACGTGGTTCCCGTACCTATGGTCTCACCTGATTCATCCGCCCTGGATTTTGGATCCTCTTCCGGATCTCATTACTCACCTCCTGGGTCTTCCGACCCCCAACCTCGTCAACCTCAAGCTGACGGTTTGGTTGCACTAGTTCCACTCTTGATAAGGACTCCCGGAATCTCCTCACCAGTCAAAGCCATTCTAGTAGCAGCACACAAGCCATCCACCAGAAAGGTCTATCGGAGTAAGTGGAAACGCTTTTCCATCTGGGCTGAGCACCATCATTTAAATCCTTTTACAGCGCCTTTAACATCGGTTTTGGATTTTCTATCTACCCTTTTTCATCAGGGGGCTAGCTGTTCTACAGTCAAGGTGCAACTAGCAGCGATTTCACACTATCATGTAGGGCATGAGTCTGGCCCTCTTATTACCTCCAAGCTCTGTAAAGCTTTCCTTAAGGGTACCTTCCTCCTCAGACCTCCTGTCAGGGAGGGTAGTACCCCCATGGGATTTAGCTTTAGTTCTACAGGCCTTGACTAGCCCCCTTTTCGAGCCGGCGGCCACGGTTGATCTCAAATACCTCTCTTGGAAAACGGCCTTTCTGGTGGCCATTACTTCGGCCAAAAGAGTCTCTGAACTTCAGGCTCTCTGTGTTAAACCACCGTATTTGACCTTCCATCAGGATAGAGTTTACCTCAGGATCAATCCGTCTTTTCTACCTAAGGTATCTTCTGAAGCAAACATTAATCAATCTATTAATCTTCCCGTGTTCTTCCCCAACTATCAGAACAAAGGAGAATGTAAGCTGCATTCTTTGGACGTGCACAGACAACTGCGCTTTTATATTCATCGAACGGCTGGTCATAGACAATCCGACCAGTTGTTTGTCTCCTTTGCCAAAACCAACCTAGGCAAGTTGGTTTCTAAAGTTACCCTATCACGATGGACAGCTAGCTGTATTCTCTTAGCATATCGGAGTTCGGGACGGCCTGCACCTCAGGGAGTCCACGCTCATTCTACTAGGGCCGTTGCTACATCGGCTGCTTTTAGATCTAGGGTTCCCTTGGATGATATTTGTTCCGCAGCCACTTGGGCTTCATCCCATACCTTTATCAGCCATTACAAACTGGATGTTGTCTCCAGAGGTAGGGCGTCCTTTGGCTCTGCAGTGCTCCGGAATATCCTTCCATGAAGGTCACCCAAGATTCAGGTAGCTGGAGACTCTGTCCCAAAGGTTGCTGACAAATGAAGTGCCTACTTCAGATTAAGAAGTTATGTACTCACCATAACGTTCCATCTGAGTAGGTATCTTCATTTGTCTGCAACCATCCCATCTGCCTTCCCCCTGACCAATATGATTCTAAGTAGGAGTTGACTTACATGAGTCCCTTCCGGGACACACTAGCAAGTTGTTATATGGGGCAAACTTGATCTGGGGTCAGTCAGGGTTGGCAGGGGATTATGGGTAAAGGGAGGAGCTAGGAGCTCGGATCTATGCTGTGGTAGGAATTGCCGGCTCGGATCCGAGATCGGATCAGTATCACAAAGGTTGCAGACAAATGAAGATACCTACTCAGATGGAACGTTATGGTGAGTACAATACATAAGCTGGATGTATTTGGTTTGTTAAACTGTCTGAGGAAGTGCGAGGATTATTCGCATGAAAGCGCTAACTAGTAAAAGTTTTATATCTCCATTTGGTCTGCAGTTGGTACCTTTTTTTCGTTTTATTTGGTGGTTCATTTGTTTCGTGGTTTTATGGCTGAGCAATCCGGTATCCAACTATTGCAGTCCCAGGAGATGTTTCCTTCCAACACCGATTCGGTAAGGGCTGGCAATGACGACTCGAACTCTGTTGGTAATCTATAAGCCCTTATCCAACGTCTCACTCAACGAGTGGATGATTTAGCTACACAATTCAACAGCCGGTTTTCCGGCTCCATGCCTGCCGTTCGCCAAAGGACAGGGGTTGCTTTCCAGCCTGTTTCATGCGCCCCGAGGTCCGGTGCTGGCGACAGCAACATTGAACAGTCGGATTTAGTTTTTAATCTTACGGACAGTATTCCCCCAGCACAACCTGTTAGGCTAACTGCCGATACGGGTAGCAGAATTTCACCGTCATCAAGCATTATTCAAAACAACAACAATAATGAACGTCAGGGGAATAACCATGAAGGGTATGTGAATACACGTTTATCCAGTGGTCCTCCAGTGTTACAGGATTTTATTAATGCATCGGACAACATGCTCTTTCATTCAGGGTCTAATACAGCTAATCAGCAAACTCAAGCTAATAACATTAATATTGTTTCTAGGTTGAAACAATTCGATGCAGCCTTGTTGAAATACAAAAAGTTACAAGCTGAGGTGTTGTACTTCCGTGAATGCATCAAACATGATATCGTACCTAAAGGTTTGAGGCAATGGAAGTACCCCTCAGGGGTTAAGAATTCAACATTCCATAAGGAATTGATTATTTTTTTCAACCAACAAGGTTTAAAGTTTCTTGAGCTTCTTATCAATGCCTACAACATTCAGATGGTAGATCTCAAGACACAGCTTGAGATTTTAGAAAAGGAGGTTAAGGATGACACCGATTTTTATCGGTACGAGTATGACTATGGGCGTATTTTCCATAGTATTAACTCACTGTTAAACAAAATACATGAAACAAAGAAACGTAAAGTTAACAGGGATAAAATTGCCTATGATGATCATGCAGCATACCCTGATCCACCTATTTTTAACAACAAATCGTTTCCGCCTTATGACAATGCACGTCTTACTACCAATGACAATCACAATACTAGTCAAACGTCTGACGTAGACTTGGATCTGGAAGACTTTCCACCATTATTGGAAACACAAACACCAACTAACGGCAACACATCGTCAGATATCAGACGAAGTGAAAGGATTCAGCAGCAAAATAGGGTTAATAACCAAGCCTCTTCATCATCAGCGGGTTTTCACCAACAAACCCGCAATTTTTCCAAGACTTATACGAACAGGAACAACAAAAGGAATCAAAACAAGAAGGGGCACAACCGTCGCAAGAAATAATCGAGGATTGTTTACAGGGTATGCCAACAGTTGTTTCCAATACTAAAATGGATTTTAAAGTTTACAATTATACGGCTTTTACACCTGCTATTGAATTGATTGATTTATTATCAAAAGGTTTCAATTATGCATTGCCGAATAACTTGAATATCGGACGTGTGCTTTGTGACTTAAAGTTATATACGCGGAAACTGAATTTAAATATATTGTTTAAGGGATGTAATCAGATTCTGAACAATGAACGCATTCCTAGTACATACAACCCACCACTTAACACTAACTTAGCAGTCTTTGAAAGGATATCTGAAATCCATTTGAGGGGTTTATTTAAAGAATTTATTCGTGGTTCCCATAAGAGTTTACATGTTATAGACATGATTCAGTCTGTTAAGAACAAGCAAATACGGGTTATGAAACCCGATAAAGGTGGGGGGGCAGTTCTCATGTATGAGGCTGATTACGACAGTAGGATGGAATTATTGCTAGCTTCTGATAGCTATTCAAAGATTTCTAGAAATGAGCTTAATCAAGCATATTCTAAAATCAAAAATACCTTAAGTGATTTATTCATTGAGGGGAGTCTTACCTTGGATTTGTACCATTATTTAAGTATGCCAGCTCCTTTGACCCCAGTAATGTTTGGAGTGCCCAAGTTACATAAAGGGATTTACGATTTAAATTTTCGTCCCATTATTGATGGTCGGCAGTCAATTACCTACGCTTGTGCCAAATGGATTGACAAAAAATTAAAAGAAATTCTTAAAACTGAGCCACAAATCTGTATAGATTCGTGGCATGTTTTAAAACATTTGAATTCTATTCCCTTTGACAACAACTACAAGTTTGTTACTGCTGATGTCAGTAACTTGTACACAGTAATTCCCCAAGACATTGGGCTTCTTTGGGTAAGAGAATTTCTTTTACTCAAACATTACCCTGGCCAATGATATTGATTTGCTTATTAGCTTATTAGATTTGGTCTTGAGTAATAATTACTTTATGTTCAAAGATAAAACATACTTGCAGAAAACTGGAGTCGCGATGGGTTTCCCATGTGGGGGTTCCTTCGCCAATGTAGTTATGGCATTCTGGGAACGCGCATATTTGTTTAAAGATGTTTTATTTCAACAAATAGTAATATGGTACACGAGATACCAAGATGATATCTTTATGATTATTAACAGCAGTGAAGTACAGATCAAAGAATTAATGAAAACTATGAATGAATTGACTTCTTTCCTTGAATTTTCTTTTATATTAAACAATGCATCTATTAATTTTTTGGATATTTTGATCAGTAAGGATGTTTCCAGGAAATGCTTTGTAACTAGTATTTTCAGAAAGCCTTTGTACAGCAATTCCTTCCTACATTTTTCTAGTCACCATCCTTATTTTCAAAAGCATGGCATTGTAAAAGGACAATTGGTCCGTGCGTCACGTATGTGTTCCGAGGATTACCTGTTTGAGGAGGAGTGTCAGTTTCTTAAACAAATGTTCTTAAACAGGGATTATCCTTGCAAAATGTTTAACAATCTAATGAAAGAAATTGAATATAAGAGAAGAAATGGCACGTTGGCTCCATTGTTTAATAATAATCATATGAATACACAGTCTCTTGACTTAGATAATTCAAGCTCCACTATCAATAATAGGATTGATCCTTCCAGCATTGTTAACTATAGATCAAGTTTATCAACACCATATAATGATCTTATGTTGGAGTTTAGGAATATTCTCAACATCAATTGGGAATTGATTTTACAAGATTCCCAATGCCGGGAGATTCTGGGTACAAGACCACTAATGGTCTTTAAGAGAACACCTTCTCTAAAGACATTATTTGAACGCCCATTTCAACAATATAAACCTAACAGGGGGATGTTCAAATGTGGTCACTGTAGTTATTGTAAATATATACAAACAGGGTCCACATTTTATATTAGAGGTGTTAAATATCATATTAACAATAGATATAATTGTCAAACTGAAGGTGTAGTTTATTTAGCAGTGTGCCAACTATGTCATACTTTTTATTTTGGCAAGACTGAGCGCCAATTTAAGCAGCGTATATATGAACATCTATACGCCATTTCTAAGAAAAATATTGTGAACGCCCTTGCCAAACATACAATAGATAACAATAATCACAAATTCTTATTTATGGTAGTGCAAAAAATCATTAAGGACCCTAGGGGAGGACCTTGGAATTTGTTATTAGAGGAACAAGAACTGCTTTGGCAGCTAAAAACTAATGCGTTCGTTCCTCCAGGTCTCAATGAGACCTGTTCTATAAAATGTCTCTTGAAACTTAAGACCCTTTTAAGATAATCTAAGATTTATTATTTTAGATATTAATATTTAAAATTTATTTAGCATATATATGAATTGTGTAGCATTTCATTATTTAGCAACAATGTTTAAGTAATTATTTTATATTATATGTGATACATGAAGTATTCTTAGGTGTTGGTTTTGTTCTTCATATATATCTTTTCTGTATATGAAGTATATTATTCCTAAAGTAGGATTTTTTTAATGATTGTCTTATAAAAGTGTTTAATTGATCCTTTATTGTTTGTTTAAATTAATTAATCAATTGTCCAATTAACATTGTCAAATACATAAGCTGGATGTATTTGGTTTGTTAAACTGTCTGAGGAAGTGCGAGGATTATTCGCATGAAAGCGCTAACTAGTAAAAGTTTTATATCTCCATTTGGTCTGCAGTTGGTACCTTTTTTTCGTTTTATTTGATGGTGAGTACATAACTTCTTATTTCTCTCCCACTTTGTTGAAAATTTCCCTGTTTGTTCTAAAAATATTCCAGTTAGATTCCATCACTTTTTTATACTGTTGGTATTCTAATTGTACTGCAATACACAAGTTTTTTCTAACTTTTTAGTCTGAAGACCATCCCTGGAATGGTTCACACTTATAGTGAAACCCACCCCCAGCAGTGGTTTATAAAAAACGTCCCATTTCACATGTACTTATTTCAAAATTTCTTCTACTAAATATTTGGGCTATCCCATATTTTGGAACATACTAGAAACCTTTTCTAGTTCAGAGCCCAAGTCCTCCAAATGCGAAGTCATACGGGCCACCCTGATGGCCTGACCCTTAATACTTCTCTTTTGTCCCATGGTGTGTTTACTTTGAAAATGCAAATATGCATTGCAAAAAGTGTCCTTTCTATATATTTTAGACCTAAAAGCATCAATTCCTTTTGAAATACAAGTGTCATTAATTGAAAGTATTTAAAAGGTTCATTTTTAGTAGGAAGTTGTATTCTGGTGAAGTTTCTTACAGGAGATGAAAGTGCTTAATACTAATAAAATACTGGATTTTTATTTTTACTTCCTGAGTGCATTTTCTACAAGGATGGTATTTCAGTTATTTTAGTGACATTTGTGTGTTTTTTACTTGGTGTGGTGTTCCTTGGTGTAAGAAACCATCTTTCCCATGTTTCCCTACAAAACTTTCATGTTCTTAAAGATTTAAGTGTGCATCTTGTAACATTATCATTTGTGAATTACTATCATAAATGTAGGACAACACCTTGTCTTTTTCCATCCACCAGCCCATCACAGACAGTCATGTTTTCATATAAAGTTTATTTTATTCTAATTAAATATTCTAGTTGTCTTTATGTTGCTCACTGGCCTTATGAGTCTGTTTCGATCATTTGTATGTCACTTTGTATATTTTTTATAATAATTTTCCAACTTAAACTGATCTCTCATTTTCAGAACAACACAGAGTTTCCCCCCATAACCACAAATAAACAACATATTAATTATACACATTTTCTCAAGGCAGTAGAGCTCGTGCTGTGTAGAAATAGGAGTGTAAGGCTTCTTCTACCCTTTTCTAAGCAAACTCCCACATTGATTTACTCTTTCAGGTTGCAGAGTACCTGCTGTAAGTTGATAATCACTTTGTTTCTCTTATTTGCAGACTAGCAGTTTGTTTTTGTCATTGTACATCTATTCTTTTATTTCTAGGCAGCCATAAACTGCTATTGGTTGTCCTTCATTTAGTATGCTTGTTAATTTCATTTTTATTCATTGCTGCAGCTTATATATTTTTGCAGCTGGTATGCATATCTCCAGTGTTTTAGTTACTTTCAAAAGGTTAAACTTGTTAGCAGTTTAGACAAGACAAATGCATCCTTTTGTAATTAGTCATAGTTTGTCAATTAGCTTGGCCTACAAGCTGAAAACTTTTCAGCCTACATCCAAAACAAATAGCATTTCAACCAAGCAGCATGTAGTATCATAGTTATTTTCTCACTTATGCTTATGGATTTCAGTAGTTTTTAAAATGTCTTTGTGCATTTCAGTTATACCAAAACATCCTTGCCATAATACACTCCACCTCCATATTCATGTGCATTTAAGGTACTCTCCTCACTCAATGTTTCCAGTACATTTTCTTTTAAATACATTGTCTGTCATCTATTTGCTTCACTTGACAGCTAGCAGTATATTAGTTCCCTTCATTTATAATACATTTCTTTCTCACTTTTATTTGTTCACTGTAATAGAATTTGTATTAGAAGCAAAGAACAGATTACAGTTTGAAAACAAATCATACTTTCATCAGACAGCATGAAATATAGAGAGTGAAAGCCGCCCTGAATAGATTGCAGGAAAAAAGCATCCTAAATTGTAATCCATATTGTTTGCTGATTTTGATTTTTTTAATCTTATTTCAGTTTGCTAAGTGGGGTAGAACACTGATCCATTTGAGGACCTTTTTGGGGTTGAACCTGTCACAAGTAACATTCTTAGTCATGTACATGGCAAAATATTGGCATACAGTAAGAAAGTATATTTGATATAAAAACACTGACATAATACAGTTGATAAAATTATTGTGGACTATATACAGTATTTACTAGTTGAAAGAAAAAAGTAAGGAGGAAGGAAGGGGGAGACAGGGATGGTAGGAAATGGAGGAATAGAGAAATGGATGAGTACTGTAAGAGTACAAGTGGAATATTGAAAAAGATGCGAGTTGTATGACTCTTGAATGTTCCTGATTTTGTGGAATAACAATTGTTCCTCATATTTTCCCTTGTCCCTTGTAAAATGTTTGATTTTCTCACTAAACCTTTATGGCCACCTGGACACTATCTGCTATCCTGCTCCATAGCTAAACTATGGAACTCTCTTCTTCCCACCCTTAAAAATACTCATAACCACTCTAACTTTAAATCCCTCCTCCATTCCTACCTATTTTCAAAGTGGGAATACCCTTGCTCCTTCCCCACATAGGACCCTCCTATATCCAAACCCACCTTCTAATTCTATGCATCTTCTCTCCACTCAAATCATTTGCCCTCCTACTTCTCCTTAACCTCCAAATTTTATTAATAGTTTATTTCCAACAATTTCTCATCCTCAATTGTAATTCACTGTTAGTGACCCTTAGACTGTACTGTTGCTAGATTTTTACTACTATTATTGTGAAATGTAAAATTTCAAATGTAGTTCACTGTTAATGACTCTTAGACTGTGTATACTTGCTAGATTTTATCATTATTGTAGAATGTAGAATTTGTTTTTACTGTAGAATGCTGCATAAAGCTGTATGACTGCTTTGCTTTGTATGTGTATATTTTTATATGTCTGTCATTGTTACTGGAGCTTTTCTCCCCAGGCCACCATTGAAAACGGGCTCATTTTAGGCCCAGTAGACTTCCCTGGTCATCAAACTGAAATAAATAAAATAAATACTGGTTATGAAAATATTCAAAAACTGACCTAGGTTGTGGCTTTTGTCCTTTCATTTTGTTTTTATGCAGAATACTTGAGTAAAGATAAGAGGTATGGAGAGTTATGTATAAAGGGCAAGCTAAGATTGATGAGCGACCTATGTTGTGGGAGAGAAAATAAGGATAAAGAGTTTAAAGGCTATGTGATATTTTTGTGAAAACAGTTTTCACCAAAGACAATGGAAGGACATATGTATGGCTCACAAGTATGCAACAAAGCCTAGAAGGATGTTTTCTTGAAAGTGTTTGCATGATATTTTTATACCCCAAGCAGATTACAAATAATTTTTCCTCAGGTAGACTGCAAATGTTGTAGGTGTGATGAGGAAGAAAGAGGTAACTGGATACATATGTTTTGGGAGTGTGAGTTGGCAGACTTCAGAATATCCTTAGAGTACTCTGTCAGAAATATTGGGTCAGCAAATGGGTGTAGCTAAGGAAGTTATTTTTTGAGCTTGGAGACAGGAACTGAATTGCCTGGACTTAGTAAGACCTTATGTTTAAATCCGGTGGCTGCCAGAAATCAGTTACGAGAATAGGGAAATTGAAGTCTAAATCAACTGTATTTGAAGTATTGAATATTTTAACAGAGATAAAGAACTGGAAGTGGGATCTTTAGAAAAGGGTAGGAGCAAATTACTAAATGGAAATTATGAGAACAATGCATTCAGAATAATCTGGAGGAGCGAGGGTTTAAGGGAAAGCAGGAACTGAGTAATTTATCTAATGTTGGAGTGATAATTGTACAAAAGAATATGTGATGTGTAATGTTTCTAACTGTGAACATGTTAAAATTTTTTTCATTTTATATAAATGTATGTTTTCCTATGTCTTAGGTGATAATTCAATAAAGGAATTAAAAAAGTCTTCACCAAAACAGTATTTTAGTAGTTTAGAGTAATGCTGAAGCTCTAAAGCATTTTTTGTAAAAATGTCTAGTGTCCAGGTCAGTTATGGAGTATGAGTGGGAGGTTGCAGTGGGTTTGAGCAAATCTCATTTCCTCTTGGTTGATTTCTCATTGTTTTTTTTTTTTGTTCATAGGTTCATAGGTTCATACTAGGCTATCTGCCCAAGGGCATTTATAAGCCTAGCCCATAGTTATGTGACTTTCGCCACCCCTTTAGTTTGAAGAAAATTATGCCTATTATTTTGCTGTGCCTCTGTCAAGCAGTGACACTGAAGTAATCCCTGGGGTATATCTGCGATCTCTCATCCATTGGTCAAGATTCCTCTTGAACAAGGCCAGCGAGGTGCTCTGCCTCACATGTACCGGGATTTTGTTCCACAGCATAGGGAATCTCTGGGTGATGAATCTGTCCCTCCAGCACGTTCTATTAATAACCGTGTCAAGGTTTAAGTCTCCCGCCCTTGTGATTCTGAGGGATCTAGATTTTTTGAGGTGAAGCATATTCATCAAATCTGGGTTTGACATGGCCTTATATGTCAGGCACAGGTCACCTCTGAGCAAGCGGTATGCGACTGAATAGAGCTGGAGTTTTCAGTCGGGCAGCATAAGACATATTTTTGAGACCCTTTATCCTTTTGGTGAGGAACTTTTGGGGCCTTTCCAGCTGCTGCAGGTGTCGGGTCAGATACATTCCGAATGGGGCATTGTACTCAGTCATAGGTCTAATGAGTGATGAGTACAGGGGGATGATGACCTCCCTTGATCTAGATGTGAATCCCTTCATGATCAGGTGGGCAATGTAGAAGGTTTTCCTAACTACTTTGGCAACATGAGTGTCAAACGAAAGGTTACTGTCAACCTGGGTCCCCGGATCCCTGATGACGACTTCTGTGCTCAGTGGATTGCCACCTATATGGTAGCTAGGGGTAACTTTGTTTTTCCCGAAGGGTATGACTATGCATTTCTTGGCGTTTAACTTTAGGCCATGGCTCTGGCACCAGTTATCCGTTTCTGTGAGGCCCTTCTGAAGGATATCTGTGTCAGATGTGTTTTCGACTATGGCGCCCAGTTTGCAGTCATCTGCAAACTTTGTCAGCCATAACCCTCCTGTGTTTGCTTGTACTTCAGAAAAGTAGATGCCGAACAAGAGTGGTCCCAGGACTGAGCCCTGTGGGACACCACTTGTGACAGGCTTTGAGTCTGACATGGCGCCAGCAACTCTGACCCTGTGGGTTCTGTCACTTAGCCAGTTTGCAACCCATCTTGTGATGTATGGGTTTACATTCAAGCTGATGAGTTTTTCGATGATACCTGAGTGGGGTATTGTGTCGAAGGCCTTTGCCAGGTCGAGGTAGGCTGTATGGGACTGCCTTACCCTCATCAATGGCCTTGGTGACTGTTTCGAAAAAGTCAACCAAGTTTAAAAGGCATGATCTGCCTTTGACAAAGCCAAACTGGGTTGGATCCAAAGTCTGCAAGTTCCCTATGTCTTTATTTATGAGTTCCATTATGATCCTCTCCATGGCTTTGCAGATAAGGCTTGTCAAGCTAATGGGACGGTAATTTCCAGGGTCGGTGGAGGCACCGCCCTTGTGAAATGGGACCACAGTCGCCATGTGCCACTCCTTGGGTACGTATCCTGAGGTGAGGCTAAGATTAAACAGCTGTCCTAACTGCGGGTTTAATTCCTCATTGAGTTCGTGGAGCACACAGCCGGGGACACCATCTGGTCCCATGGATGCTGTGTTTTTTGCCTTGGAGAGAGCAGTTCTCACCTGGGCGTTGGAGATGTTTGGGGGGCTACAATCCTCTGGTATAGATATCTCTCCTTTGGGGGGGAGGGGGGGAGAAGTTTGCACTGAACCTGTCAGCCAGTATGTTGGCAATGTGTGTAGGTTCAGTAATCTTCACATCATTTTGAACTAATTCTGAGCATATCTGGGAGTTTCCTCCTAGGTTTCTAACATAGCTAAAGAAGGCCTTATGATTGTCTTTTGAGTCCTTGGCGATTTTTCTCTCAAAATTTGCCTTGGATGATTTTATGAGAGCTCTTAGTTTTTTACTTATAATGATCAAAGGTGTCTTACCTTTCAAGGATTTTGTTCTATCTTGTAGTAGCTTCCTCCTTTTGTTGTAGAGCTTGTTTATGGCTGGGGTCCACCAGACTGGACGCTTGCCTTTGGTACAAAGAGTCTTAGTTTTGTTTGGGATTGCCTGATCCATGCAGTCCTGTAGGTGCTGGTAGAAGGCATTTGTAAGTGGTTCAGTGGTTTGAGTAATGTTTACCACTGGCTCAGGGGCCTTAAAGGAGACCACACTAGTTTTTAGAAGTGTGAAGTCGGCTTTTGAGAAGTTTTTCACTGTGGTCTTTATTTCAGGTGGGGGCAGGATGAGGACCTCCAGCGAGATTAGTTTATGATCTGATCTCACCAGTGAGGGGTATACTTCCGGTGTTGAACATTGTGATCCCATGTTCGTGATGATGAGATCAAGTATGTTTTCTCCTCTTGTGGGGATGGTGACTAGTTGTTCCATGGCATTTGAGTTTATGAACTCCAGGAACCTTTGGGCTAGAGTGTTTGGGCTTGAGTAGTGTTCCCAGTCTATATTAGGGTAGTTGAAGTCACCTAGTATGATGGTGTTTGGAGATACATTTATCACCTCCAGTGTTTTCAGGAAGGCCATGTGAGGTTCCTGAGTTTGAGAGGGTGGCCTGTAACATGCTACAAATTGCAGAGCAGTCTTGCCTATGGTTAATTGCACCTGGATGGTCTCCGATGCATCGTGCGTTGCCACCAACCTTGAGGTGTGTGTGTCCTTTATGAATATGGACACCCCCCCTCCTTTCTTGGTGTTGTCCGGATTTTGGGGCCGGAACGCATGATATGAGGTGAAACCTGATAGTGCTGGGGTGCTCTCAGGAGCCTTGAACCAGGTTTCTGTCACAGCACAGACATCGATGTTCTTCATACTGAGAAGGGCCTCGAGTGCGTGCATCTTGAGATTGAGACTTCTGGCACTGAGCAGCATTACCCTTAGTTTTTTTTTCCTTTTTTGTGTTCTAGGGTGGTAGGTTTAGAATTTGAGCCTTGCCTAAAAAGGGCACTATGGGGTGGCAAGAGCCTTTGCCAATATCCGGAAGCCCAGGGGTGACAGGTGCAAGCCGTCCCTTGCGAAGCAGCGTGGCTTGTCCAGCATGTCATCCCAGGCAGACAGACATTGGATCCCCTTTGAATGACACCAGAATTTAAGCCAATTATTAAAGCTGATCATCTTATCACTGTATTGTGGCATCATTCTAGGTGAAGGTAGGATACTGCTCAAGGTCAGAGTCATACCTGCCTGGGCTACATAATCAGAGAGCTCCTCAATGTCTCTTTTCATGTAGTCCAAGGAGGTACGCCTCAGGTCGTTGACACCAGCGTGGACAATGACTGAGTCGTACTTGTACCTGCTGTTGAGAGACCTGAGTGCTTGTGTTATGTGGCGGATTCTAGCGCCCGACAGGCAGCTTACTGTGACCTTCTCCTTGCTCAGTCTGGTGAGCGGGACGTCAGTGTGCCTGACTATGGAGTCACCAATGACGAGTGTGTCTGGCATTGTGTTTGGCCTTAAGGGCTGTGACTGTTTGACACTCTGACTGTGTGGTCTATGTGTTGCATGTGTTGGGTCCTGAGGTGGTAGTTGTTTGGGTGTCTGCTTTGGTGGCCTCTGCTGTTTTGGTAAATTTTTGATCAGAGCCTCAGAGTATGTCTTTGTGTGATTATGTGTATGATTTGAAGTTGTGATGGTACTATGTGTGACTGGGTATGTAGTGTGTGTGGTTACCTTCTCCTCCTGTCTGGTCTTGCCAGTCCTATGTTGAGAGAGCTCAGCCTCCAGTTTGGCCGTAAAGTTGCATCTCTCGCATGTATTTGTGTTTTGTGGGAGAAGGAGAGGATTGTCTGTGTACATGAGGCAATTGTAACATTGCCTCAATATTCCCAGGTTCACCAGTTGAGCAGGAGAGGACACTAGCAACTGATCCCTTGACATGCTAGAAGTAATAGATAAAAAAACTTACAAAAGACTCCGGGGGATGTGGGTTCTAGGCTGGTGGGGTACTATCTATAATAATAGTGCTTTATCAAGGTGCAAGTACTGTAGGAGCAAGTGCTAGGCTTTACAGATAGAGAATAGTCTAGTAGAGATGAACTTTTTAGTTATAGGATACGCTGGTTAGATCAGCAGTACAGTTCGAGGAAGGTAGTTTTAAGGGAAAATTTGAAGAGTGGAATTTAGGTAGCCCGAATAGTTTAACCTTGTTAAACCGCCGCTGCTCTTGTGTGCAACAGTGGCAACTTCGCGCTAAAGTGCGCTAACACGTGCTTTATAGCAGGGGGCTGGAAAAAACAGGAAATGACCCAAAATGGCCAACGAATTACTAGTTGCTGTCTCTAACCACTCCTCTGAGGACAAACAAGCAGCTCAGTACTCCCCACTCCCACTGGTGAGTAAAGAAACTAGCTCTGGCCACACAAGAAAATGGAGGAAACAGGAACCAAATACAAAGCCCAGGGATCAGCAAAATCTGATCACTGGAACAACTAGCTAGGAAAGTTTAGGAAAGGAGAAGTATATTTTTGTTTTTTTTAGTTTTTTTGCAAACAGACAGAAGAAAATACAGTAAATGCTTTGGTATTAGACTAAATTGCTATCAAAGGCTGGTACACTTGAGTGTATTTGCCTGTTTGTTACTTTTAAGCAAAACTTTAGCCAACATGTGCAATCAACAATTTAAGCACAGAAAAACAGGAAAATCAGGTAATAAAACAGTAATATAGGCACAAACAGTAGTCTAAAAGCTCAAAAGATCGAAAAATGCAAAATAAAATGTTTAAAAAATACTTATTATCAAGAAAGTTGCTTTTTCTGCTCTCTGCTGGCTTAGGAACTCTGCATGGGGACCACGAGGAGCTATGCCAAGTTCTCTAATGCCAGAAAAGCCCGCCAAAGCGTGCTTTATAGCAGGGGGCTGGAAAAACAGGAAATGACCCAAAATGGCCAACGAATTACTAGTTGCTGTCTCTAACCACTCCTCTGAGGACAAACAAGCAGCTCAGTACTCCCCACTCCCACTGGTGAGTAAAGAAACTACCTCTGGCCACACAAGAAAATGGAGGAAACAGGAACCAAATACAAAGCCCAGGGATCAGCAAAATCTGATCACTGGAACAACTAGCTAGGAAAGTTTAGGAAAGGAGAAGTATTTTTTGGGGGATTTTTTTAGTTTTTTTGCAAACAGACAGAAAAAATACAGTAAATGCTTTGGTATTCGACTAAATTGCTATCAAAGGCTGGTACACTTGAGTGTATTAGCCTGTTTGTTACTTTTTAGCAAAACTTTAGCCAACAAGTGCAATCAACAATTTAAGCACAGAAAAACAGGAAAATCAGATAATAAAACAGTAATATAGGCACAAACAGTAGTTGAAAAGCTCAAAAGATCGAAAAATGCAAAATAAAATGTTTAAAAAATACTTATTATCAAGAAAGTTGCTTTTTCTGCTCTCTGCTGGCTTAGGAACTCTGCAGGGGACCATGAGGAGCTATGCCAAGTTCTCTAATGCCAGAAAAGCCCGCCAAAGCGTGCTTTATAGCAGGGGGCTGGAAAAACAGGAAATGACCCAAAATGGCCAACGAATTACTAGTTGCTGTCTCTAACCACTCCTCTGAGGACAAACAAGCAGCTCAGTACTCCCCACTCCCACTGGTGAGTAAAGAAACTACCTCTGGCCACACAAGAAAATGGAGGAAACAGGAACCAAATACAAAGCCCAGGGATCAGCAAAATCTGATCACTGGAACAACTAGCTAGGAAAGTTTAGGAAAGGAGAAGTATTTTTTTGTTTTTAGTTTTTGCAAACAGACAGAAAAAATACAGTAAATGCTTTGGTATTCGACTAAATTGCTATCAAAGGCTGGTACACTTGAGTGTATTAGCCTGTTTGTTACTTTTAAGCAAAACTTTAGCCAACAAGTGCAATCAACAATTTAAGCACAGAAAAACAGGAAAATCAGGTAATAAAACAATAATATAGGCACAAACAGTAGTCGAAAAGCTCAAAAGATCGAAAAATGCAAAATAAAATGTTTAAAAAAATACTTATCAAGAAAGTTGCTTTTTCTGCTCTCTGCTGGCTTAGGAACTCTGCAGGGGACCACGAGGAGCTATGCCAAGTTCTCTAATTTTGTTTTGTTTTTTTTTGGGGCATTTATCTTTAGGGAGGATGTAGAAAAGTTAGTGCATTGGGAGTGCATTACTTTTTTATTATCTTTATAGGCAGTCATGCCACGAGGTGCTCATTACTGGGAAGCAGTATTTGGATTTTTTTTAACTTCTACCATTTTCTTTGTGTGTAGCATCCTTAGTATTGTATTCATGCCCATTAAATAATTTTTTCTAGTTTTTTTCCTGTTGGAACACATTTAAATTAAGTAATTATCTGTTTAAGAAGGAGAGATATGGAGCTAGGTTTATTGTGTTGTTCTGGAAGGCTGCCTGAGGGGAAGTCTAATTTTATTAATATTACAGAAAATATAGTTTACTTATTGAATTTTGTGTGTGTGTATATATATATATATATATATATATATATATATATATATATATATATATGTGTGTGTGTTTGTGTGTTTGTATATATACATATTGCTTATTTTGGTTTGAATAACAGTCTAATTCATATTTTTGCAAAATTGAGTCTCAATTTATATTATTACTTTTTCATTAATAGGTCCAACAGGAGGAGCTGACACTACTTCATAATCTGAGGAAACTGTTGAAAAATGATTGGGTAAGTTTTTTGTTTTTTTCCCTTAGTTTCCTTGCTGACCCCTAGCTTAACCTGCCCAAATGATTTTAGCATGACACCACAGAGAGTAGATTGTCCCTTGCCTCAAAAGTGATTTAATTACAAAGTGCCACCTTTTTCTTAAGTAACAGAAAATGCTTTTGAGATGGTAATCATGATGCCTCTCAAGTATGTCATTCTCCATCCTTGTGGTTCCTGTTGCCAGACTGCATACGTGTCCACTGATAACTGAAGCACATCTGTTGACATCAGCCTAATGTGTAAGGTGATGCCACTCATGCCTGCTTTCATGAAGAGTTCAGCTTGTGATGTTTCCAGGTGATTACCTGCCCTGGGATGCTGTTTGTGAACCCGCAGCAGACCTATGCTGTCAGATTTATCAGACTGTGCGTGGAGAACATTCACAGAAAATTCTTAAGACTCAGGGAAACAGGGCAAAACCAAATATGATATATAATAAAACATGTGAGATGTTGGCCCTTATTTGTGCTGTCAAGATACTCAAATCTGTTTGGAGGCTATGGTTGCAGCAAGTGGTTACAAATAGTAACTGTGTGTAGCATATAAAAAGAAAGGGTAACTCGTGATTACCAGGCTGTGCGGATGGGCTGTGATTATGTTGGAAGCCAAAGATGACCTAAAAGCTCAGGTCTTGTAAATACTTTCAACCCACAGCTGCTTAACAGACCCTTCCTTGATCCCCTAAAATGGAAACTTAAGGTATTTTTTTTTTTTTTTTTTAATAAACCGGTTAGCCACACCCTGTGGTACTGTGAGGAGAGATTTGCTTGGCTGCCAAAATCAACAGAACCCTGAGTTTTGTGTCAAGTGCCCATGAGGGGTGCTCCAGCAGTGCATGTGTTCCTAGCCTTATCCATCGTGTGACTTATATGTGCCTGTCATGTCAGGAGACTTGATAAGTAACACACATGTAGAGCGAATGTAGTCCCCTTTCCATGAGTTCTGTGCTGCAAATAAAATTCTCCATATTAACTGTGTATTTATTTATTTGTTTAACATTTTTTAACCAGGAAAGTCTAACTTGGAATTAAGCCAATTTTCAGTGGAGGCCTCTGGAGAACTGCTCCAGACACATGTCTTTAATGTGGGAAGAAACCAGAGCACCAGGAGGATACCCACACGAATGCAGGGAAGACATGCAGACTCCGCACAGAAGACACTTCAACCAAGTATCAAAGTAGAGAACCCATTGCTGTGAGGCAGCAACACTACTGCTGCACCACTGCAACATCCAGGATACTGCTAGGCATGCAAATTGTTGTAGCTAGCTCATTATCCATAAAGCTATAAACACATTTATGATAATGCCTCCCCCTCTTCCTCATAGTCCTCATGGCCAAAAAGTGCTACCATTTGTTATATTTTGCCTTCTTTTTTTTGACAGCAGCTTCTCTTCTAAAATGTACTAAAAACTCGACCAGTGCTGGTCTTTCACTTGGGATCCCCCTACTTCTTTCTCTTTTTATACTCTTGATATCAGTCCTTAATAGGTAAAGCAATTTCTAGCCAGCAGTTCAAATGAATTCTTGGCCTGTTCTTATTCTTTTACTTTTCTCTCTAATTATTTGCTCCCAATACCTCGGTTCTATTGCCAGTTTTCTCCAGTAAATTTCACTCTCCTCTTGCCTATTCTCTGTCCCCCTAATTGCAGTCATGCCTATCAGTAGAATCTCCTTTCTCCATCCTTGTGTTGGCTTAATTCTTAGAATACTTTCTGCCATTTTATGAATATAATATTCTGTATGGTTACCATTATTCTCCTTAAGGATCTGCATCCAAAATACCAGTCTTACCTTGTTTCTCGAGCCCCCTCCCGTGTTTCATCATCATCATCCCTTTCCACTTTGAATTAATAGGAGCCTTAACTCTATAGCTCTGTAATACCCCTTCAAATTTGGTAATCTCAAACACCTCATTCTATTGAAAGTATCAACGTATCCCACTTGACTCTTGCCCTCTTCCCCTCCCAGATAAAATACTTCAGTTTTTTTTTATTAATTGCTATCCACAGCTTCTCCTTTGGTTGATAAAAAAAAATATGCTTGACCTGTGTATAAAACTAAAGACCCTAAAATATTTTCACTGCTTGTCTTTTGCTATCCATATCCATAAAACAGAGCTTTCAATTTCTCGTTTTTTGTATAATGTTTTGTTTAATCTTTCCCACATATTCTTACCTGTCAAAACAGAGTCCTTTTTAATCCATACTCCTATGGGATTGTAGTTTATCAGATACCTATAAATATGGTCATGTGTGGGTACATAGTTTCCAGCTATTGTTTTTCTTTTATCTTCATTAATTTTGCATCCCAAAAAGACTTGCAACTATCTCAGAATGCTCCACAAGACTGAAATGTCCCTTTCTGGTTTTATCAAGTATAACATATCATCTGCAAATAAAGCCATTTTTTCTTGACTTTCCATACCAATTATATCCTTGAACTTTGGAGTCTCTTATTTTCTTTGTCAGTGGTTCTAACTATAAAACAAATAAAGGGAAAAGAGGACACCCTTAACTGGTACTAATGCTCAAACAAAACTTATCAGACAGGAGTCCCCTCACTTTAATTTATACCTCCAATCCCTTGTATGTCCTCCTAATCAATCTTATAATTTTGTTAGGGAATGCAAATGCTTTCATTACCAAATCACAGCTTACTGTGCTGAATTCTTTCTCTGCATCAAGACCCACCAACAACAGTAGTATTTTTTTTACGTTGTGCTTCCCTCTGGATCATCACTGATGTTCATCGTGTTTCACTGTTGCAGTCATTACACTTGGGTTATATGTTAGATGTTTGACTCCCCTCCATAAAACCACATTGATCTGTATTTATCAAGTTTGTCATCACCTTTGCCATTCTTTTAGCCATTATAGACAAAAACAATTTTTATAATCACGGTTGTAATCTTGGTTTAGAATTATAATAGGCCTATATGAAGCTAGATTTTGATGGGCCTTTACCATATTTAGGTATTACAACCACTGCCGCTTTCTTCCAGGATGATGGTGCTTTTCCTCCTTTTAAAATACTGTTAAATCCTTCCAGGTCTTTATCACTTTTTTTCTCTCTCAGCTTTCAGACTTCCACAGGAGTACTATCTATTCCTGGTGACTTTTCTGTAGATTAGTTATACATCACCGTTTTTATTTCATTTCGTCCTATCCTATTTGAAATTGAGCCTTTTTTCCCTCTAACCTTGGCATATTAGTTCTTCCATAAACATTTCATGTGTATTTTTTCTGTTTTACACAGGTTTTCATACATTTTCCGAAATATTTCTAATACCGCTACAGGATCTCTGGTTATTTTCCATGTTATAAACGCCCTAAGCTTTGCAGCAACTCTTTCTACTGTCTGTTGAGCAAGCTAACATGCTAAAAGTCTTTGTGCTCTGGTGTTCTCAAAACACAGTTGTTTAACAGCAATCTTTCTAAACTCATGCGTATTATCAAGGCAATCCGTTATTTTCTCTTTAGCACTTTGCATTTGCACCTCTTGTCGTCCTGTGAGATTCCACCTTTTTAACCAGTACTTTAATCTTTGTCAGTCCCTCTACATAATTCTTGTTACTTCTTAACCATCTCTCTTTTAACTTCCACCCTATTTTTAAACTCCACTTTAATTTTTTCCACTCCCTGGCTATATTGTCAAAAGAAACTTTTATCTTCTATAATATGTCCTGAATAATTTCCACTACCCATTCCTTAAATTCTTCTCTTTTTATGGATAGGTGGGGAAGCTCCATTGTCTCATCTTTATTTCATTACTCTGCATTTTTATTGTAGTTATTTGTGTATGATCTGAAATAGTTATTGGATATATAACAAAACTTAGTTAAATGCACATGTTCCTCTGAAATGTAACATCTGTCTAGCCTAGCCCAATTTTTGACTTGGGGAATATGTAGATTCTCGCCAAGCTCCTACTACTGAATTCACATCTTCCATACCAAATATTTTCGTAAATTTCTTCAACAATCTACCCTCTTTTGTTATATGTTCCCTTCTAGGCCCCTGAGATACATCTTTACTGTTCCAAATCAAATTCCAGTCCCCACCTTTCAGTAATATACCCTGCTGAAAGCTGATTATTTCTCCCAGAATTTTCTTAAGCTCCATTGTAGCAGTTTTAGGTGCCATATAAAGGGTTTTTATTGAATTGTCGGCAGCTTAGGTTGTCGAATGCTTAATCATCGAAACCCAAGTGTCGAACGCTTACAATACCTAAGAAATTATATCTGCTCTCTAGCATGTAACATAATTGTAAATTGTTCTTTTTTTCTATATTGTATCTGTATCTAAACTTTGTAAAATGGAGCTTTTCTCCCTGAACCTCCACTGAAAACAGGCTCCCTGAGCCCAGTGGACATTCCCGGTCATCAAACTGGAAATAAATAAATGTTTTAGGATTCAACAACCTAAGCTGTCAGTTATAATATAGAAGCTATATAAATACATGCCAGAGTAATCCTCCTCCCATGTCAGTAGCCCTGTACTACCCCAAATGTACCATTATCATATTTTTCCACCTCTTCTGTCACTGTTGGAGCTCCTCTTATAGTTAATTTATGTACTTCTTTTTTCTTCATCTTAGATATTCAGCTGACTAACCATCCTGAAATCCTTTCATTACCAAATTCACTTGCTCAGTTATTTCCAAATGTCTCTCCTCAAGCATAGCTATTTGCACTTTGCATTTGTAATGTAGTTCACTACTTTCTTTTCTGTGTATCTGTGAGACCATTCACATTTAAAGATAATATGGAAAGTGTCATTATGATAAGAAGTTAATATTCCCACATGTTATGGAGAACAGCCTTTTAAATGTCTAGTTTCAACTTCTGTGTTACATGAATACACTAATATTTGGCAGGATAATATTTTATACATTTGTTTCTTGTCATAGCCATTTTAAATGTATGTTGCATCTTGTATGACTTTTTGTTTTAATGAAAATCCTCAAACAAAGCAAAAAAAAAGAATAAACACACCCCAGAACTTAACTTAATACTAACATACAAAACTGTGTACATCTTCAAGTAATGAAGTTTTAACCATCCTAATAGGAACATTTGTCCCATACTGACAACCACACTCACAGGCTTGAATTAACCTATATTGAAGGTTATCTGTGCTAAGATGCATGGTACAGCCCGTGCTTCTACTTCCACTAGATGCTGTCTGTTTTTGTATTGTCTGTATTCTCCTTAATGTAGAAAATACCTTGAATACTTTCAGAATCTTTATCTTATAGCCATTGAAAGGAACTATATGCTTTTATTGCCCCCCTCATCAGACTGTCTCCATAGAAACGTGAAAACCAGATTCACAGCTGCCCTCCACATTACTCTATGAAAATAGATGTGCTAGAGGAAAACTTTTCATTATATTCAGGGTTTTTATTTATTTGATTCCCTCTTAAAACTTATTAAATCAAACCAAGGGCCTTAATCCAGCCATTCTTCTATGCAAAAGTAAGAAAAAGCATATACATTTTTCTTGTATCATACTCTTTTGTCCAGACTTTTCTTCTCTTTTTACATTGCAGTGCCTACATTTCATAAAATTGAACCTGAAGAAAGAAAGAAGGGAAAATAGGGGCACCTGCTTACTTTAGTACCCCTACTATACACAAAAATAACTGAAAAGGCTTTAATTTATAGCATGCAGTATGTGTCGTGTATTATAAAAATACTGTTAAATACAGACTTCCAAGATAGCTGCACATTGAGTAACGGCTTATTTCCAGATCTCCCAGTGTGAAAACAGAAACTCAGCAGAGAAGGCCAGTAGACTTATGTTTATGGGTGCATTTCAGTAACTGGCTAGTAAGTGCACTGCCAGGAGTAAAGAAATACAGAAGTCCCGGAAAAAATAAGCTACAAAAAGTGAGGAAGAAACACTGACTAGGGAAAGTTCTACAGCTGTTCAGCAAAAATCAATGCACCCTCCAGAAATGACTTCCAATAACTTACAGGGAGATGCAAGACAAAATCGTGCAGACCTGCTTAAAATAAACAAAACACTGATGGAGTATATCAACACAAAGAACAAAAGGCTGGAAAAAAATGGAAGAAGCTTTAAACAGATATTCAGAGGAGATGATGATAAAGCTGCAAAAATCAGAGGTCGAAATGAAGAAAAGGCTGGCTGAATATGAGACTGGTCAGGAAGAGATGTTTCAAAAAATAATAGAATTAGAGGACAGATCATGTAGGGAAACCTGAGAGTTTCAGCTATACCAGAGAAAGCTGGAAGGAACATACTGCATTAATTTTTGAAAGCACAGATAAGCAACTGGACTTGTATGCCATAGCAGGAGTTCTTAGTTGAAAGGGCACATCATGTGTATGCTCCAAACCTGGCTATAAGAAAGCAGCCTACACTTTTAATAGTAATCCTACCAGCAGGAGGAGTTGATTCTGATAAAACTGTAGCAGAAGGTCAACTTACTAAAAGTGGGAGACAACAGAGTGTTTGTGGAGAATGATTACTTGTACACCAGACAGAAGAGAAGTAAATTTATTCCGCTGTTCAGGGAGTTTCAAGATGCAGGTGTGAGATTCAAACTGCTATACTCATCTATCCTCAAGCTATTCTTCCCTGAAGGGACAAAATCATCTTTTAATGGAAGTACATACTAAGGAGGAAATACAAAAGTTTGTCCAACAAAAAGTAATCTGTGAAAGAGGAGGGAGATTCTGCTTCTTCTTCTTCTGGTATTAGACCACAGAGGGGACTGTATGTGTGAAACCTTTTCTAATTTTTCAGTGGAGAATGTTTGAGAGATGGAAGGGAGCATGGGAGTTGAAGAATTGAGAGTACATTGGAAATGAAGCAGAGACAGGATTTCGGAGATGAACAGTAATAAAACCAGTAACTTAATATGGGATTACAGTGCAATAACTATATTTGTGAAATACAACAGAAAATTAAAATCTGGAAATTTTGGACTTTTTCAAAATTTGTTGGACTTGTGAGGGACTCTAAAGCATATGCCCTACTTCATGTCATTAATGTTTGGAGAAATGCTTTGAGGATGGGAAGAGCAGGGAGAAAGTTAACTGTAAATAGATTTTTTTCTTAAATACTACTAATTTTGTGGTGTGTAGCTTTCTTTACATTGCTATAAAGTAATTTTTTTCAGTTATTTGTAGGTGTAAGGGGGATTGCAAACAGGTGTTGCTGTTCTTTTTTTTTTCTTTCTCCCTTTCTTGTTGTTCAGTTTTAAGAAATGTAGGCACTGCAATGTAAAAAAAAAAAAAAATAGCCTGGTTAAAAACCATGATAAAAGAAAAAAATAATGTTTTTTTTTTATTCTTGCATGGGGGAATGATTGGGTTAAAGACCTTAGATTTCTTTAGTAATAAGTTTTAAGAGATAGCAAGTAAATGAAAAGGAACATTGAATATTATGTGGCTTTTTTCTAGCAAATATATGTATGCTCAATAACTCTGCAGCTGGTCTTAGTTTCCATGGAAACAGTCCGATGATGAGAAATTGCCTGCCTGGTTTTCATGTCTCCATGGAGACAATCTGATAGAGAAACTGACTGCAGTCTGGTGGTGACTGAGGGAAAAAAAGAAAAGGGAAATTGGCTAGGAGCTAATGTTATCTGAAAACATTTAGGGGTTTGTTTGGTGGAGAGCGATTAGATGAGGAAAAAAGAAAAGGGAAATTGGCTAGGAAATAATGTTCTCTGAAAACATTTAGGGTTTTCCCAAAGTAGATAATGCTCTCTGAAAGCATTCAGGGGCTTTCCCAAGGTAGTTAATATTCTCTGAAAGCATTCAGTGTTTTTCCCAGCTGGGAGAGCTATAAAGATTAGACAAAAAACAATCGGCACTTAGTAGAAGCACAGGCTGCATCATACGTTTTAGCGTGGATAACCTTTCTTTTAGG